>NW_026606872.1:207500-270000 GCF_029890125.1 Rhinichthys klamathensis goyatoka
TTATGAACTTACACATGATTTGTCTTAAAGCACATTAATAACACCACATAGACACATAAACAACATTAAAAGCTTGATTGTCACCACAGGGGGACTTTAAGCAAAGAAACACCTTAGAAATTATGGTAACTTACTCGAGAGACTGGTGCTGAATTCTTCTGGAAGAACAGGATGTGCTCCGTCATTCCCTGGGGAAGAACTACAGTAACACTCGAATCAACACACACACACAAGAGCAACGGCTCCACATTCACACTGGAGCATGTCTTTATGCTTTAATCTTAAAGATTTACTGGCACCTGTTACTGTGGCTTTTTAACAGTCGGTCAGCCATGCTGTCTGTATGCATTTAATCATCGATGGAATCAGTTACACTAATGTCTGATTCCCACAGTTTGGTCCAGTAAATGCTGGAACATGTTTGGCCATATGCATAGGTGACAGGTGCTGGATTTACACCCGAGCGCTCGCGAGGTGGCCTACACTCGCTCCCGTTTAGGAGATCTGGACCGCTAGTTTGTTTCTCCTGCCAGTATTTGGAAGCAGCCATATTTGGTCAAAGCAACTTGGTCTGTTATTCCAGTGGCAAGAGAAATCATATGGAGGCCAATTCTATTGCCTCAGCCTCTAAAACAGTGACACAGTCTACTTAATCCATAATGCTGCTGATGAAGTCATTGGCTGGAATGTCTTGTAATGCCAATTAACCCCATTAGATTGGACAGTGAACAATCGTCTTGGAGAAGGCTGAGACACACACATACTAGCCATTCTGTCAAGTGAAGCTAAATTAGCTTGAAACATCATAAGTAGATCTCAAATGAATAGTCGGCACTATTGCCATAAAGTGTTTTTTTGTTGTTGAATAGTCATTTGAAGGATGTTTGCTGTTGACTGATGGTAACATGAGATTTTAAACTTGCATGATGACACATTATAGCAGCAAAGGAAGAAGACGTAGTCCAGATGCAGAGCCCACAAAGATGTAGATGGCATAAAATGGGAAAAAATTGACAAAAAATATAGAATGAAGCACAATACATAATTTTCCACTAAGCACAATAACAGAGGATCCCACAATAAAAAAAAGTAACCAATTAGACCAATTAAAAGTGCTTAAGCATCCGTCCAGGTAAGCACATCAAATACACAGCAGTGGAAGACCTATTGATTGAAGGAATACATTGTCATTACAATTTAGAATATTTCATTTATTTTATGACATTGATACAAATCATGTAGTAATCCAAATATCTCTACATCTCATTATAGGAACCCCCCCCCCCCCCCCCCCCCCCAAAAAAAAACAAACAAATCCACAATGCTTCTCGTTTCAATAATTCTTTATTAATCTCACCTCCTCTACGGGATCCTCTATCCCTCTGACTTTCCTCTATCCCTATACATTCCAGTTGTTGGATATTATGTCCCAGCTCATTGAAAGTCTAAGGCTTGATTTATGTTCTTTAATCTGTAATTTCAATTGTCGTAATGAAGTTTCCAATTGAAATCTTTTGGCGAAGACACTTCAGAAGAGATTCAGATCGCATTTCAACTAGTACAGGTATTTTTTTGTCATTGGACAGTTAAATTGATTACATTTGATTTTTTTTTTCTAACAACATCTGAATTTATCATCATATCTGACTCTTAAACAAAGGATTAACATAAGTTAACATAATAACAGTTGATGACACAGTTGATGTGTGTTGATGGTCCTGCACATCTGCAAACATGAGCATTGGCTGCTAAGACTTGTCCTCATAGTGGACTGGTTTACACAAAGTGAGCGGCGTCGAGTGTCTGGATCAGGATAGGTGTGAGAAATTTAGGATTGCCAGAAATGTCATAACTGCAGTGTGAGCACATGCTTGTGAACGCAGCCGGACACGGTCATCTCGAGCTGTGTGTGTGTGTGTGAATGGAGAAACTGCTGAGCTCTTGACAGGTTTAGAGAGGGTTTTCTCCAGTACAACACATCTTACTGTCTAAAGGGTGGAGCTTGGACAGCTTGTCTTGTGAATTATTTCTAGTCTATTCTAGAAAATATGCTACAATTCAAGTAGGTTTTAGGAGTTTACCATGTTGCAGTGTGTTAATCAAATAATAATCAAAAACAGCAACATAAAACACTTTTTTTTTTAAATTACATTACCTTTTGGTATTGAATTATAAGTAGAACTTCATTCATAGTCGTGATGGAAGTTTTTGAACGAGCTTGTTGCAATGGTTATGGTATTATTATGGTATGGATTGCATTCGGAAGTAGGGGTGTACCGATGCCCTCGTGTCACGATACGATACAGATCACGATACTGAACTCACGATATTATTGCGATACTCCAAGACACATGATAAAAGGTTCACAATAAATGCACTGTTGATTAAAACGCTAAATTTGGTGTTACATTGTGTGTGTAAATTAATAGTCTTGGACTTGGTGCTGAAACCCAAAGCACAGGACAATAGAGACACCAGAATAACAATATTCATGATTCTGGAGCGGAAAATACTTATTTCAGGCGAATATGCTTGTTTTCTGTCACTGACTAGATATATTTATAATAATGTCGGACACTTTTACTGATAACAAGACATTTGGTATCATCAGGACACACAAATATTCCCCCATTGCATTATTATACATTATATTCAACATAGTTTAATGTAGTACTGACACTAAAACCCTGTAAACTTGAGGTGAACTATACACAAAACTTATTGTCTCTATCCACGATACATATGGTTGCATATTTGTATCGCGATACATTGTGACATGATATATTGTCACACACCCCTATTTAGTCTCTGATGCTTTGAGAAACCGCCTGCACTGACGGCCTCATGTCTGTTAGCCAGAGCGGTGACGTGCAGCGTTGTGTGTGAGTGTGAGGAGAGCTGGTGTGTGTGCTGTAGCAGATGGTGTTCGTGTGTTAGAGAGAGACGGCAGCTGCTTTTCTTAGATAGCTGAATAGAAGACCGACACATGACGGAAGAGCGACGGAAGAGTTCCTGTTTCTGTGGGAAAGTGTCCAGAGGAATGTGGCTTCATGTCACTGGGCAAGTCTTCCCATGATCCATCAGCTCACTTCAGACACATTTGTGCTTGTAGATCAGTATAGGCTCTAGTTTCATTAGACGTTTGGAGTGATGCTCTAAAAAACCATGATGTTCCTGGCCTAATGGAGCCTTTCAAACAGCTCGATTAAAAGTGTGTTTTGTTTATAGCCTGTTAACTCTTAGTGTCCCAGTGGAGGGACATAAATTAGGTATCATTCGAAATCTTAAACACTCACAATTCATCACGTGAAAACTGTTTTGAAACTGGACATTGGGTTATCATGGAAACGGTGGTACTGTAAAGGCCAATGGAGTGGGGATGATCATGTCCAAACCCGGAAGACTTAATTCGCCACTGGTTCCCTGGAGGTTTTCTTCACCTTGGCCTTTTGTCGGTGTATTGTTGAAGTGAAATAAAGTATCTTGTGCTGAACAGTGTGTATGTCACCATTGTGGGGATGGCGGCCAAATGTTTCCTCCCAACAAAAGATGGAGAGTGAGTGTTCAAATGCTTTATCCACAAGAGAGATCATATTTCCCATGGTATTCTATTTTCAGTACTAACGTTTGTTCACAGCATGTCTGTATATTATGTCTTTGCATACACATTGCATACGTGTTCTTCCAGTAGTTGAATACGTTATCAGACTAAGTGCATACTATTAAGCACATGAGCTCGTGAGAGATTTGCTGCTGGTTCCTTCTGCTGCCATTAAAGCTGAAGTATGTAATGCCATTATAGCAGCTGGGGATGTCACGGTACCAAAATTCCAGTAGTCGGTACCGATACCATTAAAATGTTACGGTTCTCGGTACCAATTTCGGTACCACAGCAAAATCAGTTTGAACTTTTTGAAATATATATATATATATATATATTAAATTCAATGACTTTATTATTTATGATGGTAAATTTATGAAAGGATTGAAGGCTACATGCTGTTTAAACGAAAATATTGATGATATTGAGAAATATTGCTTATAAAAAAAGTCAAGTGAAAAATAAGCAACCTTCTATGCACACATTATTATTATTAGTAGTAGTATCTTTAATTAATGGAGACGTAGTTAAATCTATTGTACAGTAGTCTAATAAAATTATTTCTGTAAATTTCTTTAAGTTAAACCGAACTTTTTTTTTGACGGGTTGCCGTGAAGACCTTTGAGTTTCTGTGCGTGTGTGATATGACGATAGTTTTTCTCAAATGAAACGGTAAAATGCTCATGAAGTGACTCTCGGAGATGAATTGAATCATGAATCATGTCATCATTTCGTGAGGCAGCAGAGACTGAAAACAGCGCGAGCGTCACGTCGTGCTTCAGTGTGTGTGTGTGTGTGTGTGTGTGAGGTAACGTTTAATGAAACGTCTGCGCCGTTCATTCGCACAAGCAGAAGATGAAGGGTTCATATTTAAATAGTCGTTTTGCAGTTTAATATACACACACACCACATCAGCAGCGCCGCCGGTTGCCATGTCTCAGCGCTTTCATGAAGCGGACGCAACTTCACGCCCTTCGTGCATGCATGTGCATCCAGAACCGGGTTTGACTGGGTACTCGGTACCACCGGGACTTGGTACCGTGACGTTTAAATTTTTTTAGTACCGACTTGGTACCGAAGTACCGAATATTTTGACAACACTAATAGCAGCACTGAACAATAAACGCCGGTTTCAAAACCGCTTTCAGAGTACCACCTTAGTACACCTTGTGTGTCCCAGGCTTTAAGGACGGGTTTTAGGGCAGCGCTGTGGGTCTACGGGTCCGACAGTGGAAACACAGCTTGACTTTGGCCTCGCGGCTCCAGGACCGAGGCTACTGGCTCCGCCCGGCAGTGGAAAAACGGCTACTGGGAAAACGACATACTTCTGCTTTAATGTGGAGTTGCTTCTGTACAACAGAAAACAGTGCTTGTTCTTTCTCTTGAGTTTGATGAAGTTTACATTAATTGAGTCACCACTACCATGCGACCTTAGTGGGCCACAGGGCCCGGGACAACATTATGGTTATAAGCAAGCATACAGAGATCGAAACATGAGTGTACAGACGGCCCTAGCCGAAGTCTATTCTCAGTGTGTTATGAATGTGTGTCACTGGCTCAGCTGACCAGGGCTTTGTCAGAGCTGTGTGAGCGGTCCAGAAAACCTCTAGCCTATAAATGCACTGCGCTTCTGGACTGGGTGAAGAGTTTGGTGGCATTGCTAACGTCCCCTATTACACAGTAGTTGACGAGAAACACTTTATGGGTTTGACTCATTTGCTGATATTTATCTCGGGAGAACAGGGTGGCCAATGGATGGCTATCTAATGCTGAATACTTACACTACCGGTCAAAAGTTTGGAATAATTAAGATTTTTATGTTTTTGAAAGAAGTCTCTTCTTCTCACCAAGGCTGCATTTATTTGATCAAAATGCAGTAAAAACACTAATATATCACGTAATAAAAACAGACGTGTCACGTGACAAAGCCGGATATCTTTACTGGTTGAATGAAAAACACTTGTGTGTGTGTGTGTGTGTGTGTGTACAGCCAAGAATGCAAGACAAAGGTATTTTTAATGCATAAATAACTAGCGTGGTACTTTTCATACAAAGTGAGTGTGTAGCATAATCAGTTATCAGTAACACCGTAATAAAACATGTTTCTCAACTTTGAGTATTAAAGGTTTGTCAGTCGTCCATGATTTCAGTTTTTAAAACCTTTATCAATCTGCAGTCTGTTTTCCCAGTCCAGGTTATTGCAGTGCTAAACATAGACTAGTTCTTTGCAGAAGATTTGAACACACATCACACACATCAGAGCGACACGCGCCTCTCATCAACTGTAAATACAGGCTCTCTTCTGCAAGATATCGTCATCACATGCCGTTTACACTAAATATGATTAAACCAGGATCAGATTACACACACAATGCTTTTTCTTTATGTCAGAATTAGTTTTTTTCTGTCTGTCAAGGTTATTTTCTTTATTCACATTTGCCCCTATTTTCAGTTGTATCGCTACTGTCCGCCTCTTCATGTCATCTTTTAAACTGTGTTTTAAAGTGTTGTCTTTTTCAAACAGCACGTCAATATTTGCGCTCACATTGCGTCAGGCTTTTTAAAGTCGGACTGGCTTTTATGTGATAATTCTGGCATTAGATGAAGCTATTATGTGCTAATGTGTCCAGTAAGATTAAAGCCGTTGGATTTGTCCTGCAGATTACATGCCAACAGATGTTCAGCCTTCCTGCAAAAGTCATCAGATGCTCAGACCTCACACACCACTGTGGGAATTCACAGTTTGATGGCTTTAGGCCGCGACACACCAGCTGATCATTGGCCAATATCTGGCTGTTGTTGAGAGCCTGTTGGCCTAGCTGTTGGCCTGTGTATCCGCAGTCCTAGCTCTTCTGAATGATGAATACAGACTACAGCCTCCAGCTGGTATGGAGAGTTATTTCCTCACACACAGGAGGAGCTAAACATGCATGCTAGTTGGCCGTTTGCTGTAGTCTTCATGGTGTTCAAGCGTTGGCCCAGATTCATCACTTTCATTAAAGCTGGTCCTTTGATGCCAGTTTGGTGTGTCTGGTGCTTTACTGCATGACCATCTAGCAATACAGTGAGCTTCCTTAATATTGCACTAGGGCTGTGATGGTGAGGAAATGTTCCCACCGGTTAATCGATGTGTGAAATTTCATAGGAATGAAATGAAAATGGACATGCGCCGCTGTGGATTCGGGCGCTGCAATTTGCTTGAATGATGGGTTCATTATTATTCTTAATGAAAAACACAACAACGAAACCAAACCTAATATCGCTTTGAAACCAAATCTTCATTAACTTAATCTTCAATCTTATTACAAAAAATGTAAATAACGTGCGGTGTCACGGTGCGCAAGTGATGTAACCGGTATTGCTGTAACACCGACTATCGCAGCAAGCCTAATTCCCATCCTTGATAAACATGAGCAAAACGAGTTGTGGAGACGAGCCGTTTGTCTTCTTGGTCATTCGTTCAGAATTTCCACAAAAATTATTTTATGAACCTTTAATTTATTTAATTTGATAGTACATTTTTAATACTAAATTAGCTCGTTCTTCAGAGTAGGGTCTAACCCAGGACAATAGGAACTACTAGTAGTGGCTTTTCGCACCGGTTAGTTATAGGAGCGAGCCACCAGGGTGATTCCCAGAGAACTAATGGTTCCCTTAGGAGCGTTTTCCTCCTGGTTGCATTCGCACCGCCAGCAGGAGCTCTGACTGAACTTAACTTTGCTGATTTTAACGAACGATGGTTTGTTTCCCCCTGCCGTACTCAAAACCGTACAGCGAAATGTAACGGGTACAATATCCAGCTGGTGTCGTGTAGTTTTCTAAACAATATCCCTTACATTTACTTTCTGGTTGAGTTGTACAAGAAAACAGATCTGCGACACCAGACTAGTGTGCTGTGTAAATACATCCTGCCGTTCCACATGATTTGACTGGGTGTGTGTGTGTGACCGCTGTATGACACTCACACAACCAATGCTTAACGGGCCATCAGACCCTGCCCCACATACATGAGATTAATACATGCAAAGTTATCATGACAGCCGACTCATCCTGTACTGAACCGACATGTCCGTCAGATCTGAGGCGCTGCAGCCTGCCAGCAAAGATAGAAATGGTGTCACGGACACTTGACACTACATGGTTAAACGGTGGCTCTGAAGTGTGCATGTTAGCAGTGGCCATGAGTTCTCATCGCACCTCAGCATGTGTCTGTGGCATAACAGTCCGGCTACATCAAGACATCAGTCATGCTATCACTCAAGTCAGTTTATTTGTTTAGTGCTTTTCACATTACACACTGTTGAAGTATAGTCCACCACATTGAACTGTTCAGAGCATCACAATAGGACTACAAAGACACGTGGTTCTGACTCGACTGAACACCTGGAGCATCTTTGGGTTCTGGGACTTTTTTCTGACCATTTACAGGTCTCCAGTCCAGAGTCTCCAGACTAACTTTTGAGAGCAGTAGCACCAGTGCCACTAACTTCTACTGATGGAGATTTGTAATAATAAAGTTGATTTAATCACAAAATTACTATTGTTTTGCGTTAATAAGTGCAGTTACTAATTATATTACATTGTGTGTTTATTGGAAATTTGACAGTACAGCACTGAACTTGAATTGAGATGCAGATAGATTTTTTTTTTTATTAACAACGTTAATGTGTAGAAACCTAATTTTATTGGAAAATTGGAAATATTCTACTCCTGTGTAGAATATGTAGCATTGCTCTTCTATCATATTGAACTGACGGCAGCCTCATTGCTTATAAAAGGAGCGTTTTTACTTGCTTTCTGTCTAATTCAATCACACTTTGAAGAACATTCATGTTTTTCATGAGACTTTGTGACTTCCTATTGTTTTCCCATATATTAGGGAGTGGAAATGGATAATAAGTCAGTAAGTGCTCCTCTGCTGATAATCTAGTTATAGAGGACATTTCATTTTTTTTTTTTTAAATAAGTGTTTGTTGGCTGCATATTGTTAGTTTTCCTACACCTTTAAACTTTTAGTTGTTCAAATCATCACATTAAAAATGACATTATTGATCATATTTAGAGTAAAAGTATTAAGCAGAAGCACTTGAAAGCCCTTGAAAATTGCTTGAATTCACAAAAGGTTGTATGAATCCTGAGATGAATAATGTAAAAAAAAAAACATTTGCCTCTTTCTGCCACAATGCCATGGTTACAGTCAGCGTCACTACATTAAACTCACGCTGTCTGTTGCTGATTTGTGGAACAAGCCTTCTTTAACTTGTTCATTCTTGAAACAGTGTTTCTCCTGGTTTCCACGTCAGCGCTGTTTGATCTGATATCTGTGGTTTACATTTTTTGTAACCATCCATTTTAATTGATATTAAAACAAATATTGAGAAAGAATCTTCTTAAAAATCAATGCTAGTCCTGTCAGTTAATCAGACACCAACTGTACTTCTCAAGCTTATTTTTAGACATTTTTCTGAACTTGAGGAGGATGAATTCATACTCTGACTGGAAGGATCTGTTTGAAAATGCTGAAATGCTCCAGCAAACATTGCAGACACAAGGCATTTCTGCGTAACGTCCCCTCATGAACCCGGCTGTACATGCTCTGAACTTCACTTCCTCATGATCAGAGTTATTGATTTGCAGTTGTACTCGATGGATGTCATGCAGCTGTGTCGCGTCTCCGCGGTCTGTCCTGCATTACAGTGTTGCCCGAGAGAATGCAGGTTTCATTAGCAGTCCTCTTGTTTAAGTGTTGTGGCTTTTCCTCAGCTGTTGATGTGCCATACAGTCTGTGAGACCAGATCTGGGAGGAGATGCTGTTGAAAGCGCTGTGGTTAAGAGAGGATGCTGGGATAGATCATCGGTCACGTCTCTGAGAGGGACCGTCCACTGTGGGTGTGGAAGTCATGGTGAAGAAATGCTTACAACAAGGGGAAAGAAGAATTACATGAGCTGGGGAAACTCCCATTTCTCAATCTCGTGTCTTTTGGTAATGTTTCCTTGAAGTCTTTGAATTGTACATTTCTTTATGATGTAGGAAATGTGCCTTTCCAGTAGTGATATCTGTTAAAATGATCCAGTCATTAAGATTCGTATGGATTCAGCGATTCAAAATATGAACACTGGCAATTATGGACCCTACTGTACAGTGAAGAGAGAGCGTGTGTGTGTGTGTGTGTGTACATGACCATATAGACAAGTATACGTGTGTGGACAAATGGCCTCGTCTCTGATCCTCTGATCCTAAATCCTTTACAAACAACGACAAATTTACAGTAGACATTAATAGCCAGAGAATAATTTTGGAAAACACATTGGCTGGTGTATGTTTCTAGCTGTCCCATGAAAAGAAAATATTATTAATATTAGAGAACCTTTGAAATATAACACTTATTAAGGGTTAAACATTTGGAAACAAGAAAAACTAGTATTGGTTTCAGTTTTAATAACGAGCCAAGTATTCATGTATAACGTGTTATTTTACACATTTATTTATCCAAATTGTTCGACATATGAAAGTAGTCAAACACAGCATGCAAATGTTGTAGCCTATGTGACTGAGGCATTAATATAATCTAAACATTAATATTATGAATCTCTGATGCTGCTTTGAAACAATGTGTATTGTAAAAAGCTATATACAAATAAAATTGACTTTATATTATGTGAAACGGTGTTGTCCAAAGATAGCTGCACAAATATGTCTTCTGCAGAATAATGTCTAGAGGGGGAATCATTTGAATATATCTATATTATACTGCCATTCCACCTAGAGCTAGTTGTGCTGAGGTCACATGAGGTCATGTGCGTTTCTGTGGGTCTTTTAAGACTCAAGCCTGTAGGTCTGTGAGAACGACCTTTGACCTTCCTGACGATCCTTCCCTTCTCTGCTGCACATGCTCAACTACAGTCCTGGACCTGCAGGAAGTGTGTGTGTGTGTGTGTGAGAGAGGTCACGTTGACTAAAGCAATCAGACGTATTGGATTACAGGATCTGTGGCTGTGTCTGGTGTCCTGCATTGTCTGCTGTGACATCAGAAGACTGAGATTTCAGATGTTCAGGAGGCCTGGCTTTAGTGTGTCGCACCACACATCATAACTCTACCTAACACGGGGTAGCTATGAGTTAAACCGAACGAATACTAGCATACCACAAAATACGCTCATACGCTCTGGAGCGTGAGAGAGGAAGCGTCAAACAACGCCTGTATGAATGTGTTTTACACTAGTGGTGTGTGAAGCAAGCCTGATCAGTTTATACTTCGCTAGGGGGTCAATTGGTCACCCATATATTTGGCTTCAGAAGCAGACCGTAAACTATTTTAATGCCGATTCCTTTCTATTGTACATTATATTTTGTAATGTTTTTTTTTTCTTCCATTGAAGCATATTATTATTATTATTATTATTAGTGATAACATAAAAACCATCAGCTATCTTTGGTGCCAAACTTTCTAATTTGGTGCATCCATATTCGTATGTTTTGTATATGATGTATTTTATTTTGCACTGGTAGGGACGTGTGATACGTGTTACCTATGATGACAATATCAGAGTTGTTCACTGTGTGTGTGTGTGTGTGTGTGCACGCGTGCAGCTCGTGATCTGGTGTGTTCAGTGTCTCAGAGAGACTTCATCTCTGCATGTGCTGTGAGTTTATCACATTTACACCCATCTTCCCTAACTTGTGATGAGAAACACTTATAAACAGAAGAGAAGCTTTAAAGGCTCACTGACATTTTCTGCCCAAATAAGAGCTTGATGGTGTAATGCCTGAAAATAGTTCAAGACAGCCATAAATATTAGTATTGTAATTTTACAATTGTACTGTAAAATAGAATTATTTTTACTATATTCATTTTCCTTAATACTTATTTTTAGTTTACTCTGAAATATTAGCATTGTGATGTTTTTTTGTAATATTTTATTTAGTACTTAAACAACAACAGCAATAATAATAATTGTTTTTCTTATTATTTTATAGTGGTATTGATTGCAGCAAATAGCAGTCAGAAAAGTCAAAGATTTAAATTAGACTAGCGTCTGTTGTGGAACTGAAGAGGTTTTGTGAGAAGGGATGTGAGTTTGTGTAATTAAACTGAACAGTACAGCTAGATGTTGATTAGGAAGTCATCTCTGGGTCTCAATATGAGATACGAGTGTTTATATGAACCGGCTGGGGCTTTTGCGTCTCCGTAGCGGAAGTGAAGTTGTAATTGCAGCTTTGGTCAGGAACTTCCTCATCTGGGTCTGTCTAAACCGGGAGGGTTCAGCTACAGGAAGGAACATCACCAGAACAATAAAACCCAAGCCCAGAAGTGACTCTGACCCGTGCTAGGATGTTGTAAATGTGCTCTATGAAGTTATCAAGACTGTCTTGAGTGCAGAAATATGAATAGACAGCTGAATGCAAGTCATTCCCTCTAAGTTTATAAGTCAGTGAGTGCATTTGTTTTCTTTGCACAATGTGTCTGAACTCATCCGTGTTTGCTTGTGATTTGTATTCCATGCTTTTCCATGAACTAAACAATCCCTCCCTTCCTGAGCTCAGCTGTAATTGCACAGGATGCAGCGCTCCTGGAGTGTGTGTGTGTGTGTGTGTGTGAGTGAGCACATGCTCAATGAATGCAGAAATTCCCTTTTATGGCAGTGAAGAGCCTTTGAAACAGGAAATGACATCACTGCATGCTGGGCTCGAGCGGGAGCTTCTAGTGCTCTGCATTCCCCACTGAGAGACGGCACACGCTGGGAGCCAAACCAAATCAGGACTGCAATTGATTTATTGAGATCTGTACGAAAAGTGAAAGAAGAATGATGATGAACCATGAGACGTGGGATGGAAAAGATCATTCTTCAGGAGTGTTTGTGTGTGTTTTGTCTGGTTCCAGACGTCAGTACGTCACACACACACACACTCACACACGTCTGCTGTGCTTCTAAAGTTAAGCAAGGGACGTCTCAGCCGTTACTCACACACACATGAGTCATCAGTGAGATTCACACCCGCTCTAGACGTGTTGGGTTCGTTCAGGAAGTGAGCTGTTGGGAATACCCAGCACAGAAACATCACCGCGTGCCTCTAGTCTCCACTGGCACTCGTTATATTGTGCAAGGAATGGGTCGTTCAACATCTGATAAAGTCAGCTTGAAAAAGCATAATTTGAGGAAAACAGGATGTTAAATGAGACTGACTGTTTGTATATGTTTGCAAGAAAAGCGCAGTAGGTTTTCTAGGTCTAATTATAAAAATTAAATCATTATTTTGGACATAATTATGACCCATTTGCAGAAATAGTGTTTAAAGATTAACATTCAGGCCCTGTGTCCACACAAGTCTATGTTACGATTTGACTAATTGTACTGCCCTACTTTTAATTTATTAATCCCGCGTTGCACAATAAGTAACATTTGTGTGCCTGAATTGCATGAATCCCTCAGTTTACCGCATTGCTGCTGATGTCATAGGACCCTAAAAATGATGTGTTTCCCATTTTCGTCGTCTTTCCTGAAGTGATCACTTGCATCACACACCAGTAGGCTATGGTGTCGGAGTTCAAGATCTGAGCTGGTTATTAATCACACCGTGCCTCTGTCTGTTGGCTTTATGATCGGTTTGAGTCAACATCACTCTCTCTAAATAGACAGAGGCCAGTTGGCCGTTATAGTCTGATCTGAGCCGGTGTGAGCTCTGGCGGCAGCTGTCAACACCCTCGGCCTCAGGACCGCTTATCTCTTCAGGCAATGAGCCTTCAGACGGGTGAGGACTTGTCTTGTCCCCTTAAACACACACAATGTGTGTCATCGTTACCTTTCTCAAGGGTCTGTTCTTATGAATGCTGGTCAACAGCTGTTTCAGGGACACATACCTACAGAACAATTAACATGCCTTCCCAGGGTTGGTGTCTGAAGGAGACCCTCTCTACCAATCATGTCTCGGAGTGGTCTTTCTTTTTTCTTTTTTGTCAGCGGCTAGTAAAATGGAGACAGCAGCTTGAAGAGCAGACTAAAGACATGTTTGGATGTTCAGACTGCTAAGTTCACCCTCGCAGCGCAAATGCTTCTCATAGTACGTGTGTACGCGAGGTATTTTCACACTTGTTCTTTTAGGGCCTCAAAGCGATTTGGTATATATCTGTATGTTCAAAATGAACTCTTGTCTTCCTCTCTTCTTTTTCTTCAAAAAGGTCATTGTTCAAAAAGTTGAGTTTTTGTAAAGATGACATAAATTGTGTCGATCTAGGAAATGTATATGTGATCTACAGCCTGAACATGCCTCAAATCTGCCCCTAACACACTCACTAGGGGCTTTCACACCGCGTAAACCTTTTCATAGTTATTAGAAGTACTGGCGGAAGGACCCGTTTTCTGGCGTGTTCGTGTTCGCACCGCAGGAACTAGGAACCATTTTAGTAGGAACTCCTTTTGGAGAAACTAATTTCTCTCCTGCTTCAGAGTCGGTCTAAACCAGCGCTATAGGAACTACAGTGACGTTAGTGAAAAAAGCCCCTTTTTTCATCCGTGTAAAATGTAATATGGCGTCTAACCCTGACTAACGTCTTTTTGTATGATTTCATATACATAACGAGTTATTTTATCCATTCCTCCATTCTGCAAACCGCTTGTCCGCTGAAGGGGTCGCGGGACGCTGGAGTCTGTCCCAGTCCATCACAGGGTCGGGCTATTTTAGATCACTTCAGAAGTGTCTGGTAAATGTGTGAGTTTACTGTAATTGTGAGATGCGTGGCAGTCCGACACAGGAATGAGTTATTTCAGTGTTCGCTGTGGCTGTTATCAGTGGTGAAGAGTGACAGTGCTCATATGGTCCTCACACACATCAGTCTATCGCTTCTCCACAGCTGCTTCTGTTTTGAAATGGGCAAATACTTCACCACTGGTCTTTGGACCAACACATCACTGTTTATGAATAAGCACGGTAAAACACTACATTTCGGGATGAACATGGTCATTTAATCTGAACAATCACAACACTACGGAAAGCTAAGCATATACGGTATGAACTGCTCAAGTCTTCCAGCATTCGTCATCTATTCGAGGATTCTTATTAGCATGCATATTACTAGGATATTTATTAGTACTTATGAAGCACATATTAATCCCTTATTCTGCATGGCCATATCATACATCCCATAATCCACCCAATACCTGAATTTAACAACTACCTTACTAACTATTAATAAGCAGTAGCTAATTAGGATTTTATTGAGGCAAAATTCATAGTTAATAGCTAGTAAATAGTGAGAATTAGACCTTAAACTAAAGTGTGACCAAAATTATTATTATTATTCAGCAAGGACATTAAAATTATCAAAAGTTACAGTATGACTTTTTTACTTTGTTACAGCAAATTTCTATTTCAAATAAAAGCTGTTTTTTTTAACTTATGATTATGAATCTGTTTTCTGCATTGCTTTTATTCAACAAGCCATATTATTGATGTGTGGTCAGATTTGAGATTAACCGAGTGCAAGTGTGTGCCGAAATGGTAGTGGGGAATGCTACGGTGCGTTGTTTTTTTGTTTTTGTTTTTTTACCGTGAATCGTTACACTCCTAAGTTACCCTGTAAGTGACATGAACTAAACCGACTATTAAATCATAACTGTATGTATATTACATTTAATAGCGGAAATGCCATAGCCACACCATCGTTAGATGTGAAGTTAAAATGCTATTAAAGAGGCGGTGTTGACGGAGCTTGTATATGAAGCATAAAAGCATGCTTTGCAGTGCATGAGGCTTCATTTCATGCAGGGTTCACGCTGGCTTACAGAAATGAATAGAGTATGCATAATAATGCATATTGCATGTTTCAGTTTGTTTCCTGTTGCATTTCAGCTCACTGACTCAGTTCTGACTCTTCTGCGCTGGCGTTTCACACTTCTCTCGCTGCACTTTCACACGGTCCGGGCCGGTTGGTAACTTTAGCTCAGTGTGTGTGTGTGTGTGTGCACTCTCTCTGAGCCGCACAGGAGCATAAAATACACTATAACTTAACTTCACAGTAGGGCTGTGCGATATGGACAACAAAAACTAATCAATTTTGTGATTTTCAATTTTAATCACAATTTTGAAACAATATTTCCTTAACTAAAGCAAGAATTGCAGAGAGTGCTACGAGCGCAAAAAATTTGTGGCTAATAAGCCGCCTTCAACATTTCCTTGCATACTCGTCTGTATCATTTTCTCTTTGGAAGCCAGCTTTATTGACGATATTTGCAGGGGCCATATCTTTGCAGAAATGATACATGGTGTCCATTTTTTCTTTATGCCTTTTTGAATTCTCAAATGTCTGTTATTATTATAGGCTACATGATATTTCTATGTAAACGTGCTAGACCCGAGTCCCGACGTCAAACTAACCAAGGTTTCTAGACCTCGTCTCGTGTGTTTTACTACAAGAACGCGTTCTGTGTGAATGGCCCTCAATACTCTGTTTTGCCGCAATGATAGTTTGACAGGGTTTGCAGATTACCTGGCTCTGATACATCATCTTTTCTGTATCCAAAATATTTCCAAACCTAAGATGTTGATTTTTCTTTTCTTTTTTCTTTGGCCAAGTCCTCGTCCTGCCCCGAGTTCACCTTCCCTGCCGGATCATTCAACTTCCTGACTGAAATACAAAATATATTACCACCGCTCTATTCATTTTACATTTATTTTTCCCTTTCTATAAAATTAACCAAACCCGTAAGACTTTGGTTCATCTTCGGGACACAAATGAAGATATTGTTGATGAAATCTGAGAGCTGGATCACTCCTCCAGAGGCTGCGAGGTCATTTCATCTGCCGGCCCAGAAAAGTTATTAAAGACATCGTTAAAATAGTCCGAGTGACTACAGTGGCTCAACCGTCAGTTTATCAAGCGACGAGAATACTTTTTGTGCGCAAAAAACCCCCTAAGTTAACGACTTTATTCAACTATTCATGTTCTTCTGTGTGGGTCCGAGTGAGTTCACGTAGTGTAACAGCGCAGCGCTTCTGGGCTGTACGTCACACGCAGGCTCACTATTGGCCAGCATCACACACACGACCAGCGTCGGCCAATAGAGAGCCTGCGTTCTGGTCCATTTTAGGAGAATGACCTGTGAAGAGAAGAGATGGTTGAATAAAGTCGTTATTTTTGTTTTTGCGCACAAAAAGTATTCTCGTCGCTTGATAAACTTAAAGCTGCTGTAGGTAACTTTTGAAAAAATGTATTTGCTAAAACTGTCGTCATATCCTGACAGTAGAATATGAGACAGATAATCTGTGTAAAAATCAAGCTCCTCTGGCTCCTCCCAGTGGTCCTATTGCCATTTGCAAGAAATACACGCTCCCGGTCAGAAACAACCAATCAGAGCCAGGAGGAATGTCTTAGCAGTGTCACTCACGCTCGTGTCCGCGCTGACACACCCCTCTCTTGCACAGCGCGAGCCGTTGTTCAAACTCAAGATTGCCGGCGAGCTGCAGCTGTGCTTATGACGGAGAAACAACCTAAACTGCCAATTCTCGAGGGGCACCTGCTCATAAAACAAAGAGGTAAAAGGAAAAAGACCGATGACGATAAACAAGCGAAAAACAAAGAATTACACAGAGCCCATTGACTTGGTGTCAAAACTCTAGCCGCATAACATGTAGATAAAATGTCACGCACTCTGCTAAGCAACAATTGAAACCTGCTAATTCACTGGCTTGTCATGTTGCTGAAATAATGGACTAGCACACCTTATCTAGCATTATATATCGCTAGAATAATTACTTACATACTGTAACGTTAGTTACCGTTATATTAACATTATCTTACTAGCTATTTATAACTTATAGAAAGAGTGCAATGTTATAAAGTTACATGTAGGCTATTGCAAAATACATAATGATTTGAGGACCAAGTTTTTAGTCAAAGTATGGGCAGGCCATAGTCAATGTAAAGTATATTATTGACGTTTAGTCCCTATTAGTGAATGTGCTATATAACTTTTTATCCACTGTTATGGGTGGCCCTGTTTACTAGCCTGCGCGTTCACGACAGGCTCCGCTGTGGAGGACGAGCTGTGGAGGACGAGCTGTGGGGGAGGAGCTGTGGGGGAGGAGCTGTGGGGGAGGAGCTGTGGGGGAGGAGCTGTGGGGGAGGAGCTGTGGAGGGAGGAGCTGTGGGGGAGGAGCTGTGGAGGAGGAGCTGTGGGGGAGGAGCTGTGGGGGAGGAGCTGTGGGGGAGGAGCTGTGGGGGAGGAGCTGTGGGGGAGGAGCTGTGGAGGAGGAGCTGTGGGGGAGGAGCTGTGGAGGGAGGAGCTGTGGGGGAGGAGCTGTGGGGGAGGAGCTGTGGGGGAGGAGCTGTGGAGGAGGAGCTGTGGGGGAGGAGCTGTGGAGGGAGGAGCTGTGGGGGAGGAGCTGTGGAGGAGGAGCTGTGGGGGAGGAGCTGTGGGGGAGGAGCTGTGGGGGAGGAGCTGTGGAGGACGAGCTGTGAGGGACGAGCTGTGGAGGGAGGAGCTGTGGAGGGAGGAGCTGTGGGGGACGAGCTGTGGGGGACGAGCTGTGGGGGACGAGCTGTGGAGGGAGGAGCTGTGGAGGGAGGAGCTGTGGGGGACGAGCTGTGGGGGAGGAGCTGTGGGGGACGAGCTGTGGAGGGAGGAGCTGTGGGGGAGGAGCTGTGGGGGAGGAGCTGTGGAGGGAGGAGCTGTGGGGGAGGAGCTGTGAGGGAGGAGCTGTGGGGGAGGAGCTGTGGAGGGAGGAGCTGTGGGGGAGGAGCTGTGGAGGAGGAGCTGTGGGGGAGGAGCTGTGGGAGAGGAGCTGTGGGGGAGGAGCTGTGGAGGACGAGCTGTGGGGGACGAGCTGTGGAGGGAGGAGCTGTGGAGGGAGGAGCTGTGGGGGAGGAGCTGTGGGGGAGGAGCTGTGGGGGACGAGCTGTGGGGGACGAGCTGTGGAGGGAGGAGCTGTGGGGGACGAGCTGTGGAGGGAGGAGCTGTGGGGGAGGAGCTGTGGGGGACGAGCTGTGGAGGGAGGAGCTGTGGGGGAGGAGCTCTGGAGGGAGGAGCTGTGGGGGAGGAGCTGTGGAGGGAGGAGCTGTGGGGGACGAGCTGTGGAGGGAGGAGCTGTGGAGGGAGGAGCTGTGGGGGAGGAGCTGTGGGGGACGAGCTGTGGAGGGAGGAGCTGTGGGGGAGGAGCTGTGGGGGACGAGCTGTGGAGGGAGGAGCTGTGGAGGGAGGAGCTGTGGGGGAGGAGCTGTGGGGGAGGAGCTGTGGGGGACGAGCTGTGGAGGGAGGAGCTGTGGGGGAGGAGCTGTGGGGGACGAGCTGTGGGGGACGAGCTGTGGAGGGAGGGATGTAGCGCAGCAGAGAGCAAGGGGGGCGGGACCTGTAAGTTGTGCTTGTTCAAATTTTCAGGCTAAGTCAACGTTTTCTCAAAACTCCCTACTGCAGCTTTAAGATTGAGCCACTGTAGTCACTCGGACTATTTTAACGATGTCTTTCATAACTTTTCTGGGCCGGCAGATGAAATGACCTCGCAGCCTCTGGAGGAGTGAGACAGCGCTCAGATTTAATCAAAAATATACTTATTAAACAGATTAAATAATAAACGATGCGTCGTGAATGGAATAGGGTAGAGCTCCGGCTGGTCACATGCACACTTCATTAATAGACTTCCCTGTTCAGCAGTTTCATTTCCTTCAGTCCAGACACACACACACACACATACACACACACACACACGCACACACGCTGTTCTTGAAACTGAGCAAACCTCTTAAAATCATACTATTAACAATAACCATAATCTCAGAACTCATTTATCTACCAATAGATCAGTTTAATCAAACTTATTACATATGTAGTTTAATCATATTATATTTATATCATGTTTGCTAAAAAATGGCACTAATTAAAGATAGCCGTAAGACTACTTTACTGTGGGAAATGAAAGAACTATATTACAAAGAGTGATCTTAGAAATCAATATGGTTAGTTTTTGGGGGATCCTCCACAGGACACGGCCTGCCTTCCTTCTCAGCTTCTTTTCGTTTCTTTTTTATTGTTAGTACATATGCAGCTACTTCCCTTTTCTTTGTCTGTGCTGCCGGTTACCAGGAAAGATCGCCTTTATTAATGTCATTTTATCATCACCGACCGTCATAAGATAGTGCTTGTGTAACATCCGCCGCCTTCGACAACACATTCTGTCAAGAAGTGAGTTTTGAACAGGAATATGTGGGTTTCCAATGAATAGCTGATAAGGGAGTGTTTGAGGAACTCTTTGGAAAAGTGTTCATTTTTGCAATTTGATTTGTAGTGCCATGAAAATGATGCTTGTCACCAACTCGTTCAGAGAACCTAGCCATGGTTTGCACATTCCTAGTGGCTTTATGTTGTTATATCAGTATTACGCTGTTTCCTTCCTTTACAAGACCTTGTTTTGGGAGGAGCGTTACACTGGGCTATGAAGGGAATGCTGGAAGTATGTGGAAAAGTGTCCCTCCTCAACTCCTACCCAACACACACACACACACACACACACACACACACACACACACACTGGAAGACTTCCAGTCTCCTCCCCAGAGAGAAGAGCGTGTCCCAATGAGAGTGCACACACACACAGCGCCTCCTCAGGAATGTGTGTGTCCTCTCGCACAGCTCATAAACACAGCTGACCTCAACACTGCCCCGTCACGCTGTCGTTCAGGCTTGAGTTGTGCCACTGGTGACAGTGTTTTTAGCCTAACCTTACAGGAAATGACTAAATACCATCTGATGAAGATTTGAAGGGCTCATATATCATGGAATAAAGGACTACAAAAAAGAAAATCCAACAGGTCATGTGTATTATGTGACGGATTGTAACTTTCACAATTAGTCTCTTTTTTTGTGGATTTGTGAAACCTTTTTTCTAATTATTATGGCTAATTCTGAATGACGGAAATTGCAATTGCTTTCACAGTATAATTGTGATTTTTATATTTGCTTAAGTTTTGTATTGTTTGCTGTGAAAATCTACAAATAGTCATTGTTTTTTAGTATTGGTGGACCAACTTAATAAAAAATGTTTTACAAAAACACTGAAACAAAAAGAAACATTATTTTTTAGATTTTTCGGCTAAATGTTTTACATTTATTAATCAATTGATTTAATCCAATTTATTTAGTAATCAACACTTAGGTTTTATGTAAACATTTAAATTACACAAGGCTTTTTTATATATATTTTTTAAATTTATAATTATGGTTCTACTCCAATTTGTCGTTGAAACATAAATATTTAAATTGTGGCTGGTGTTAACTTGATTTCATGATAGATTTATTCAAACATGCATTAAATACTGACAACAGGTTAGATGAAAATATATCACTCCGCTCGAGACTAATCATCATCGTTCCTGCATTTTCGATTGCCAGAATTGTGGTTCATCTCTACAACGTAATGTTGGTGCCCTACGGGTGAAACCCCGGCCTCCGCCGTGAAGACTTCACAACCCCCAGAATATCTTCTGCCCGAAACAAACCGCAAAGTTTCATTTACCCATCCGAGGTGTGCCTAAAATGCTGAGATAGGACTGTTGGTCCTGCCATAAAACTTTTAGGATCACTCTAAATTAAATGGAAAACTACATTTTAGGTCGACTATTGTATGAATGCTACACATTTATTTTAGTTTTAGTTTTGACCTATGATTGGTTCCTGTTTTTATACATTTGGTGTGAGGAACTCGTATGCTGCTCTGACAGTAGTTTCTACATCTTTATATCTTCATTCGTCCAATGACTGCTCGTCTTCATCTCAACATAGTTCATATTCGCCAAAGATTTTGATATGTCATAGCTTATATCCCGTATTGGTGTTGTTTCCTCTTTGTCAGCATTCCTCTACTTCATCGAGGTGTTTTCCCATAGCTTTTTTCTCGTACAAGAAAGGATACGATTTAGACTAACACAACAGAAACTTCTGGGTTTTTTACTGGACATTGACTTCACGTAGAAGACTCGTATGCTTGTTTTCTCACACTGATGTATATCTGATTTGGATTCTCTGCTGTGGTTTTGTTTGTGTGATTGCATCTCGCTTCATTCCTGACGTACAGACTTGTTTTCTTGCAAAGCACGTAGAATTTTTAATAGTATTAGTAGATTTACATGAAAGCGTGATCATGTGATAGTGTGTCTTTGCCTAACTTGACTGTTATTTAAAATAGATCTTGAGTAAAAGTGAAAAAGGACTTACTTTGTTCCTTGTTTCTGATAAAATCTCAGAGTGAAATCCCCTTGCAAGAGGGAAGTTCAGCCTTTCCGTATCTTTTTCTCAAATCTAACAGATCCTATTTGCATTAACAACAGAACAATGGAAAGAAAGCACTATATTTTACATATCAATTTTTAAAAATCATAAATATTTAATCTACACAACAGGATGAACCTTTAATTGTTTTTTTTTAAGTGTTACTAGACACGTACAGCAATCTGTTTAACTCGGTTGCATGATAGCTGAAGTTGCCATGCCACCGTAGTGTATATAAACCAAACATCAGCGATGCTTTCAGAAGTGAGCATTAGATCATCTTAAGCATCACTAGCATCGCCATGTTAGCCTGAACAGTGTTGATGGTTTGTGTGGTGCACATTTGTCTTGCAGGAGTAGCAGTGGCACAGTCCCGTAGTGTCAGTCATGGTGGCGCTGTCGCTGAAGATCGGGGTGGGGAACGTGGTGAAGACCATGCAGTTCGAGCCCTCCACCATGGTGTACGACGCCTGTCGCATCATCCGGGAGAGAGTCCCAGAGGCACAGCTCGGCCAGCGTGAGTTACACCGATAACCCTGGGGAACTCAGGACACACCTGTGCTCAAACATGCACTTTTGTGCTCCTAACAGTAGATTCGTTCATCAGGAGTTGGTCTTACACTTCAACAGAAACATGTTATGAGGCAAGCAACTTACTGATGTCGAAAAGCGGTACAACAATTTCAAAAGCCCTCGAAGTTTTCTTGTGAACGCCAATGGCTGAAATGTTTACGGCTCACATTAAATTAATCAGCTGCAAAATTCAATTAGAAGCAGTGGATCTAAAGCACTATTTGAAACTTGTATCATATTTCACCATGTGTAAGAAAAAAATGAGTCCTTGTCCGTGTGAGAAGATTCCAGCGAGAAGCGATCGTTATATGATATCTGTAAGACATACATGTTGCCCCATTCCTCAAATCAGATCACTGAATATTAATTTGCCATTCAATGTAAATCTTCCTATTTCCCCACATTTAAGACGTTCAATATTGTGTATGTTTTTTCATAAACGCTTCGTAATTTGTAGCCTACAGCTGTCATCGGCAGCAACACTAGGAAAATTATCCATTTTGGCTAAAATCCCAACATAATATCTCTGATTTTGGTTTCCCTTTTTAGTATTTGCTCCACCCGAAATTCTCTTCCCTCCAAAGAGTGAAAAAAAGCACCTAAACAACATACCACAGAAATCAAGTGTAAGTGCAGTGTGTGTTGTGCGGCGCTGTAATGGGCCAGTATTAGGGTGCGGCTGGGTCCCAGCTGTCCTCAGAACCGCTCGACATACTTGTCTTAACTTGTGAGTCATTCGTCTCTTTGACCGACTGCTCTCGTCCAAACTCAACAGCTTATGTGGGATGTGAAACGGTCTTAAATAGCCCGTCTGTCAGTGTTGCCACACTACGTTTGGAAGACACCATCTAATCCTTGAGAGAAGAAGCTCAAAATATTTCTTGCCATCACCATTTCAAAGTTTTAGACTTATAGTCACCATAGTTTACATAAACTGAGTTGACAATCCCTTGAGGACAAAAATTCAAAACATTTTTGAAGTCTAAACGGTGTCTCTAGTGGTTGAAACTTATAACACAGTCAATGTCCAGTTTGAAGTTTTTTCCAAGAGCCTCAACTCCAATTTCAATACCACGGCAAAAGCAACTAGTTCAAATATTATTAAAAAAAGGACAAGTAAACAGATCTAAAAATATGAATATTGAGCCCTACTTTTTGGTCCAAAATTCATTAAGTTAAACCACCAAAGTGTTGTAGCATTTAATGATATATGTAAATTTCAGTGTTGAAAAGGCCTTTAGTTTGGCTGGCCGTTTGATTGACTACAGCAGTGTGCACACAGGAACTTGCACAGGGCTGAGATAAGCTGCAATTTTTCAAGAGTACATATTACATACCTCTCATGAGTTTGGACATGCGTCTCGAAATGCTTCTGCGATGTGCGTCAACTGACATGCATTTCTCTGGTTATTCTTTAAACTTAAAGCAAACAGTTTTGTCAGCATTTACTCCCCCTCATGTCATCATTCCAAGACCCTAATAATATCTTTATTCAGTGTAAGACATAAGGAGAATTTCCAAGCTGTTCTTGTTCACAAAAGAAGTGGATGATGATTTATACTGTAGGACAAAAAACAACCATAAGGAGCCGTTCACACAGAACATGTTTTTGCATTCCACGGCGCTGCTTTTCCATTGTTTCTCTGTGTGAACACAAACAGACACACATCTTTACCCGTTGCACTCGCATCTCGCATCTTTTGCAGTTTTACGCACATGACACAATGCTCTAAAAACACGGCGCTCTATTTAAAACAAGTTTAAAACCCACACATCTCTAGACCTTGTTTTATTTTTTATTTCACTGCGTTGCATCTGACGTTCTGATGTTGTGTCAGAAAGATGAACGGCATTAGGAATGATTCAGAAAATGGCCAGTTAATAATGCTCCCTCTCATCTTGACGTTCTTGACCGCGCACTATCTCTACTGTCTATTTGCAGCCAGTGACTATGGCCTGTTCCTGTCGGATGAAGACCCAAAAAAGGGCATCTGGCTGGAAGCAGGCAAAGCTCTGGACTACTACATGCTGAGGAACGGGGTGAGTGTACAATATTTCATCAACTTCAAACTGTTCAGTGTGAGTGGAATCTCTAAGTTAAATGTTTTCTTGTCTAGAAATCACCAATGAGTGAAAAAATAAATAAAAATGAAAGGTGTGGTATTCATGAGTGATGATTGCATAATGCATCAGGACTGATTTGATAAGACTGACATATTTTAAATATGTTTGAAATATTTTTAAAAATCAGTCCATGCAATTTTAAGTACCTGTAACTGGTGACTGTAACATTGCTCTTGCAACAGCAAGCTTTTTTATCAGTACATACTGACTGATAAAATGTTATTGTAAATTACTTAAGCATCTGTCAAATAATAAATAAAAAAAAATGTAAATGGCAACATTATTTGTAGAAATCTATTGTTACCATGACCAGTCATTCAAAATTGACCCTCATCTAAGAGATGCATAACACTTGTGTAGATAATATGCTGGATTTGATATGAAGGATATTTCATAAGAACATGTTTTCGTTAGGACACTCTGGAGTACAAAAAGAAACAGAGACCCCTGAAGATCCGCATGTTGGATGGGACTGTGAAAACAGTGATGGTGGATGACTCAAAAATCGTCAGTGACATGTTAATGACCATCTGTGCCAGAATAGGTAAGTTTATGTCCATATGACGAACCAGTCCTAAAAGTGAACTCTAATCTGACTGCTTATTAGTTATTTTTAGGCCAGAGCTTTCCTGCTTTTGGTTACACATTATTCTGATGGTCCACTTTAGACATTCTACTGACTATAAGTAACTTTGCAACTGTATGTCAACCAGCAGTCATTAGAGGATTAGTAGACTGTCTGCCTAATATCTGCTAACACTTTATTTTGATGCTCCTCCACAGACACTCTACTGAAAATGCAGTGTGGTCACAAACACTTTTGACAAGCTTAGGGCTGTGCCGGTAAACTTGACAACCGCACCACTCCAGTTGTAAAGCGCCACCGTGGTGGCTGAGTAGCACTGGCGGTAGTCCGCCGAAACACATTTTTTGTATGTGAATGCTGTTTTACATGAATATTATGACATGAGTGAAGCACAAAGCTTTGTTTACGAAAGGTTAGCAATTAAATGTTACATCGCAGCCATGGAAACATTTGGATTCATGACGAATGAGAGAGTTGTGCGTGAGCCCATAAATTGAAGCTTTGTCAGCTTTGAATTCTGGTTTGCGATGTGGTCACCCGATTATCAGCGAATTTAACAATATTCCATATAGAAAGCTTGAATTGTCTACTTCAAAACAAAACAATTCAAAACGAAAAGAAACAAACTAGCCTACTCTTTGCTTATGTAGGCTAATCGGCAGAGGTGGGTAGTAACGAAGTACATTTACTTCGTTACATTTACTTGAGTAGTTTTTTGGAAATTTTTTACTTTTAAGAGTAGATTTTATTGTGGGTACTTTTACTTTAACTCGAGTACATTTCTAATTAAAAAACTGTACTTTTACTTCGTTACGTTGGGCGACGTTCCTCTCGTTACTTTATTTTAATGCAATATGTTGTTAAAAGCGTAGTTTATTCTAAGCGCGCTCTCTCTTTTTTTCTGGGCATGAGCGATGCTCAATTCACAAATGAATCACTCTTTTGAGTCGATTCTGTTCAAAGACGTCATCAAACACGTTGGGCAGATCTGTCTAAATCGGTTCGCGAATCAGTTTGAATGATCTGTTCAGTTTCCTGCACGCACTGAATCGTCTCGGAGTCGTAACAGGAAGATTTAAGAACATCAAGAGCGTTGTATGAAGTGGCGGTCCACAGTCTACAGTACAGTCTAGAAAGTAAATCTGCAAATGCATCATATTTTTTGCCAGCGATGAAGATCTTTATTAGTTGAACATCTTCGTATGTTACTTCGTAAGCTGTCTGTGAATGAATTATTCCACACGACGATACATTCGATTTCATTCAGGTAATACATTTTACAACCAAACAGATTATTACGCCATATAGCACTACTACAAAGTGTGACATTACCCTTTTTTTGGACATATACATTAATTTAATACATTAAATAAGCTATCGTCCAGTTTATGAATGTGTGTACACACACAATGTGTGTATTGCGCAGGGGCGTGCGAACTCGACTTGAAAACGAATGCCGTTGCCTGCCTTATTAGACACAGTTAACCAGTTTAAAGATGCTTTCATAAATATAGCCTACATTTACATACATTTTGGAGAACAGACAGAAGAATATCCTTGCATTTGATCGTTGTTTGTGTTGGGCATGACATGACTGCCATCCCTTTACATTTGAATGCAAAACTCCATAGAGTCACTTTATTCCGACATTGTCTAATAATCCAAATGTAGTTGTATAAGTTATTATACTATTATACAAACCAAAGGACAGGCAATGGTTTTCGGGCTGTATATATAATATACAGAAATAATGTTTGTCTCTTCTGTTTTTGTTGCAAAGATAGCTTATCTAATTATGATCATTTTAGTCATTTAAATGAAAAAATATCTAAATAATATCATGTTATATATATATATATATAGGCCTATGTGATCCAAAGTAACTAGTAACTAACTACTTGAGTAGTTTTTTCATTGGATACTTTTTTACTCTTACTCAAGTAACTTTTAAGATTATTACTTTTACTTTTACTTTGAGTAAATATTTCTATAAGTATTTGTACTTTTACTTGAGTACAGTTTTTGGATACTCTACCCACCTCTGCTAATCGGTATGAAATGTGCATTTCTCTCTGTAGTTCACTGCGAAGATGATGAGTCAGCATCCTCAACTTAATCTTTGCAGCCGACACTGACACAGAAAACACTAGTTTATTAATAACAATTAAAATGTCTCCTTGCTATATTTGACACATTCATAATAATAATTACTTTTGCCGGTTCTTTGTGACAGCTGTCATGTGCGTTATTGGCAGCGCCACCCTCTGGTTACATGAACGCGTCACCACCGCATCAGCACCGAAAACATGGAGATTTTATTTTGGAGAATAATCGCACAACCTATTCGATATTCTATAATTAAATCAACTAATCGAATATTCAAAATTCATAACTAATCCCTGCATGGAATCTCTTCCCAAATCTTCACTCACGTCTCACCCATTTTCGAAGGGGATTATAAACGTTTCTTCCTTGGTTCTATTATATTCGTATAATTTACTGTGGTAAAGTAGAAAAAAGCTGTAGGACAGATAAGCCTACATTTTTACTTGCACGTCAACACAGTTTGTGCTTAGACATGGTAATGCGCGTCAAGTTTATTTGTAAAGCGCGTTTCACACACGCGGGTTCGATTTCTCTAGCAGCGCAAAATCAAACATAGCCTAATGCCTTGCCCTTGTGGAAGATAAAATTCGCTCTTCATTCTTTTTACAAGTAGAAAACCTGAAGATATCAGAAAAGAGTTTTTTTTTTTTTTTACGAAAGTTTTTTGTTTTTTTTTTATATTTAACTTTATTATATTATTTAAGTTACCATTATTTACTGATATTTATTCCAATGCTTTACAGGCTTTAGTGTGTTGTTTCTTTGACGGAATTGCTCAAATAAACACTTTTTTGCTCAAATAAACACTACCGGTACATATTTTTTTATTTCACTGTCACAGCCCTAGACAAGCTTTTCTGTTCACAAAATGTTTTAGACCCCATTTCCAACTGTATTTAACACTGATCACTTGTGATTGGATGACCAAAAACACATCTTGATACCAAGTAATAACAAGGCCCATGTGACTTGGATGATTATCCTGCGTGATACAGTGTAGGTAGAGAAAAATAGCGGTCCCATTACTGAACCCTGTGGTACCCCAGTGTTAAAGGGCATTCAGTGAGCACATCAAGCTAATCCAGCTGACCTGGTAAAACCTGCTATATCTATGTTTAATATAAACCAGGGTTACACTTAATTTCAATGTTCCACTTTAGACATTATACTAACTATAAGCAACTTTGTGACCACACTGCATTTTTTGAGGAAACGCTGTCTTGTCTTGAATACACAGCAAGAGTTTCCCAAGACTATATCTACTGTAAATGTCACACAGGACAATGATTATTGTGGGTAAAAAGGATCTTTAGAGGTTTAATTGTACTAATATGATGTTGAGAAACAGTTTGAATGCATTGAGGTAGTAAAACTTCTGATTTCTCAGGCATCACAAACTATGACGAGTACTCACTGGTGCGTGACGTGGGAGAGGAAAAGAAGGAAGAGACCACGGGAACACTGAAAAAAGACAAGACCCTCCTGAGGGATGAGAAGAAAATGGAGAAACTCAAACAGAAACTTCACACAGATGATGAGTGTATGTCTCATTCTGCTTACCATGAATAAAACAAATATTGGTTTATGTTGTTTGCTAGTTTAGAAGGTCATCAGTACAGTACATATTACATACATATAGTACATAACACATATTCTTAACTTGTTGACTATACACTATACCTGTCAAATGTTTGTACACACCTGTTCATTATCCATTATTATCGTTGTAGTATAAAAGTAAAGCTATCAAAACTATAACATAAAAGAGTTTTGTAGTGACCAAATGTATATTCTCACATGATTGGACTGCTATTGCCTGCTTTTCTTCACTGTGCACTCCATATAATCCATTAAAAAATACATAATTCAAATTTAAGTTTTGTAAAGAAATTCAGGTGTGCATTTGTATGATAATTGAATCTAGTTGAATTTGCTGATGTCAGAGCTGTATTTTAACGCTTATTCAGTGAATTGGTTGGATCATGGGCGTACGCTGCGAGAGCAGGGTGTCGAGGAGTTTGAGATGCTGCTCCTCAGGAGAAAGTTCTTCTACTCGGACCAGAATGTGGACTCCAGGGACCCTGTACAGCTCAACCTGCTCTATGTGCAGGTAAGGGCCACAGAACGTCACCTTCACATCATAATCATGTCCTTGTGCTATCTGTAAACTCATTGATATCTCTACAACCTGTTGGGGAGTTTATCAAATCTCACATTTGTCACTGTTTCTCTTGGATCGAATGCAGATATTTGACATGTTTCTATCCTCAGTGGCATGACGTTCTGTCAATGTTTCTGTGGCATTATACGGGAAAACCCTCATTCACATTGTAATGTCATTATGTTAAACATCAAATATGGTCTGATTGTATTGTGCTGCGTCGTGCATATTTTCTGCTTTCACTGTGGACAGACAAAATACTTCTTGCTAGAAATGTATCACACACTGCCTGGTTCGCTATATCAGGTTGTTGCTAATTTTGTTCAGATTCAGTTGCACTTTTGAACAATGTTATTTTTTTTGTATTCCAGGCCCGTGATGACATCTTGAACGGCTCCCATCCCGTCTCCTTTGATAAGGCCTGTGAGTTTGCCGGATACCAGTGCCAGATCCAGTTTGGAGACCACAATGAGTCTAAACACAAGCCCGGATTCCTCGAGTGAGCTCTTGACATTTTTATTTATCCTTACAAGGGCCCACAGCAACAACCGGCACCAGGGCCCCGGATACCATAGCAAAATCAAAAGCAGTGCACCGATGCGGAGCTCATTCAGCACAAGGGGTTGATTTTCAACACACTATGATTGAAATATTTGCATAAATTCTTTCTACATTATTCTTCCTCTAAAATCATGGTTATTACATTACCAATTGCTTGCATTGTTACTTATTATACCCTCATCATATTCTCCTAAACAATATATTGTAATGAAAATAGTTTTGCCATGGTGCCTCTATTTTTCATCTAGACTTCATTAACATATTCATCAGTGACATCATTGACGAGATTAACACAGGCTCTATGACACTCTATTTCACTTGTCGAGCTTCGGTGATGATTAATTACATATAAACTCAAAACTTTTTTTGTTAAATTCAAGAATTTTGTTAAACGTCTTCCAGTAGTGGCACTTTCATATATATTTTTTTATCCATCATATTTGTTTTCATTTTGTATAAATGTATTGCATTTCATATTTGGATGTAGGTTTGATATTGTCTAATAGCCTATATTTACATTATAGCCAATATTAGTATTTTCTATGCATAAAAATTCAAATTTGTAACCAAGGACTATTTTCATGTATGTCATTCATGCTAACATCATTCATTTAGGCCTTTATCATTTTTGAGTTGTACAGTAGTCTATATTTATGACTACAGTAATCCAGACTTGGCACAACAAGGGCTACATGTTAACAAAGTTTTTTTTTTTTTTTTTTTTACTCTCCAACCTCTTGTCCCATCTGGGTTGTTGTTTATAAATTATATATAATAAAAAAAAAATCTTTTTACTTGAGTCAAAATATGCTAAGGGGGTAACAAAAAACCATAATGCTTATCATCTTGTATTGGAAAATTAAAAACATTTTATCAAATGTTGATAACTAATCTTGTAAACAACTGTGAAGTGATCAAACTACATTTTATAAAAATCACCTCAAAATCAGTCAAATTGGCCGACTACAGTGACTCATTTAAACACTTCAGCTGTTGCCAAAATTATATAAAAAAAAAAAAAAAGATTAGTCAAGAATAGAAAATTGTTGAAAATATTAAAATCAGGAATGTCAGAATCAGAATGCGTAGTTCGTGATAAAAAATGTCTGTCAAAACAAACACCTGTAGAAGGATGTTCACGGACCCGGTGAGGTTTCTCAGTTGGCGTTTCTTCTCTTTAGCTGCAGTGTGAAGTATTTCACTCCATTCCCTGATCATTCAATTTCAGCGAGGAAGAACGTTTATACTCGTGTGCATGTATTATGTACGTTATTGTCTCCGACGGACAGCAAGTTGAAAATAAATATTTGATTTAAACCCATGAAAATGCTGTTGTAAATAATAGTGAAAAATCACTTTTTAAACCTGTTGTAATTTGCATGTAATCACATAACTAGAAACGTTGACAGGCCTGTTCACTTGCCAGCACAACCACTAGTCCAAACTGCTTTAATTCTGCAAAATCAATAGGTAATTCTTGCTTTCTGTCCGTCTCCTCCAGTGTGAAAGAATTCTTGCCAAAAGAGTACGTCAAGAACAAGGGCGAGAAAAGGATCTTCCAGGTGAGGTTATGTCTGATGCATTATGGGCCATGTTTTTCATACCCATGTTAGGTGTAGAACTATGTGCTAAATGTAAAATTTAGGGGATCCACCAGCAGCTTTTCTATTCCCAGTCAGGCAACAGCAATATAAATGAAGACGACCGTCGGTCCGTTCTTGGCCTGCACAGTTTAGTCAATCCAATAATTCCTAGATGCTTGTATGAGAATCTTCCTTTAATCTGCCTAGCATATGTGTCATATGACATATACATTTAGCCCGTTTGTGTTATCTTTTTGGCCTGTGTCTGTAGAGGTCTATAAAATGAATTGTTAAGTGAAGTGAAATTGAATTAAAATGTCATGATAAACCCTTCTCTTTAAGGCACACAAAAACTGCCAAAACATGACCGAGATTGAAGCCAAAGTCAGCTACGTCAAACTAGCCAGATCTCTGAAAACCTACGGAGTGTCCTTCTTCTTAGTGAAGGTAACCAACTCACTCGATGTTTGAGCTCTAATATGATTAACTGGCACAGTGTTGTCCTGTCTTCTTGTATTAATGGCAACGTCTGTTCATTTACAGGAAAAAATGAAAGGAAAGAATAAGCTTGTGCCACGTTTGCTGGGCATCACTAAAGAGTGTGTGATGAGAGTGGATGAGAAGTCCAAAGAGGTGATACAGGAGTGGAGTCTGACCAACATCAAACGCTGGGCAGCTTCTCCCAAGAGCTTCACCCTGGTACCAACACACTCCTTACACACACACACACACACACACAGGCGCGCTTTGCTTTCTGTGGTGTTCTGATAGTACTAGAGGTGGAACAGTTCTCATTGGTGTACATCATGGTTCTGTGCTATTCGGTGGTTTGATTTGTTAAACACTTTGTGATTTCTTCAGTCTCTTTAGGGTTAGATTGTAATAATTAAAAAGTTAGTTCACCCAAAAATGAAAATTCTGTCATTGTTTACAGCCTCATGTCGTTCCAAACCCATCGTTCCAGACTTTTATTCATCTTTGGAACACAAATGAAGATATTTTTGATATTTCATCATGTATGTCCATTCTGTGAAAGTGTGATGTCATGTGATGTTTTCACGAAGTGCATATGTGCCAGATTTACTAACAGCTTCCACCAGCGCAAACCCTCTTTTGGCGTTAAACTACTGTCAGGATCTACTGTTTAGCGCTGATAAGGAGTGGACAGGGTTATTTTTGCGGCTGAACTTATTGCATAAGCATTTGTAGGAGTTTCCCTCCTGTAGGAGAGGATTTAAATGAATCATGCTAGGGGATTTACTAAGGTTTGAGCTAGTCAATTTACGGGTGTTTGCGCCATTGTTTAACACCCCAAAAAAGCACGTCTTAAACTAGTGTTGGTCATTATGGAAATGATCCGTCTGTGTTTAATTTGCGAGTCGTCAGTAGATCATGCGCTGAACTTTCCACTCCATCAGCGCTTTTATGGGATTGAGCTCTCATGCTAAATTGGCCTGTTTTAATCTGGCCCTTAATCTCTTAAAATCCCAGAAGGTACCGCAATGGCTTTGGCCGACAAAAAGGTTTGTGAATCCCTTGTTTAGAGAGTGAAGTCTATGATCTGTTCTTTACTGAAGAAACAAACTGCTTCATAGAAACAGCCTTCAGTGCTCATAAATGAAGTGTAACTTGCATCACAAACTTAATCATAAGAGTTTCTTGTGTAATTGTGCCCTTGATGTTAGAGCTAAAAATATTTCATGACACGTGAATCAAACTTCCTGTCGACGTTGATTTGAATCATAAGGTAGGAACATTAAGTAATAAAGTAATGGTAACAATTCACTGGAAACAACTATTACAGGACAGCACACTCTGCACAAAGGATAGCTAGAAAAACAACTAGGATGAAGCAGCGATAACAAAAAAGACAGGAACTACAGTATACAGTTCCTTAGTTTGGCTTTACATTTGTGCTTGCCCGGTTTCACAGACAGGGTTTAGATTAGGCCTTTGTTCGGACATTTAAGTAGCTTTTTTAAAAGTGCCTTAAAAAACATCACTGATGTGCATCTTGAGACAAAAAAGTGGCAATATTTTAAGATATGCTTTCAGTTCAAACAGCTCAAACATGCACTTTAGTCCAGGACTAGGCTTAAGCCTGCTTTGTGAAACCAGGGGGCTAATGTTTTTATTATATAAAAGAATACACATCTGATGATCTAAAACTGATGTCATTTAAGTGGTGGCAGGATTTCTTGTTGTGACCAGCCCCATAAAGTTAATACTTCAATAATTTAACAAGTTCCCTTTCTCTGGTGTCAGTCAATGTTATGCAGGTACACATGACATATTTAAACACATGACATATTTAGTTTGAAAATGATTTATGTGTGTTTAATGTAAAGCTTTTCATCAGCTTGCAAACCCCCTTTGGAAAACATGATGCTCAGTGATACCTTGAGACACGACAGGAATGATGAAGCCTGGCTTACTGCGGCAGAGCTTGAATTAGTTCCTGTTTGACGTAATGAACCGTGAAGCTGAAGCAGTGCTGAACGCTGGCTCCGTGGAGGGGAAGAGAGATGTGTTTTTGACTAGATGTTAATGCATGCTGGAGCGCAGCAGTAATTCAGGATTTAGACTCTCGACTTCTTGATCATGTTAAAGCCAGATCGATTCAATAATTACTCGACGGTTTCCTCTGTCCTCCAGCTCTCTGTAACGGCATACTCAGACAAACTCAATACTCTTCTTTTTTCTTTCTTTTTTGATCTATTCTGTGCCTGCTTTGTAATTTCATCATAAATATTAAGTGTCCTGCTTTTCTAAACCTGAGATGATATTTGCTCATTTTATGCAGCCTAATGAATGAATGCACACAGTATAACAATAACAGCACTAAATGCAAATTAAGGGAGGACTATTATTCCCAGCATGCACTTCTGCAAGATTGAATCATCCACACTACTGTTACGGGTTGTACAGTTTGATGTATTATTTACACTGTGATCTGAGTTTCATGTCTTTCTTCTTCAGGACTTTGGAGACTATCAGGATGGTTACTACTCTGTTCAGACCACTGAAGGAGAACAGATCGCACAACTTATCGCTGGTTACATTGACATCATTCTCAAAAAGGTAATATGCCATGATCGATGTTAAAATATATATCATGAGAAGCCTGACCACTCATCTGTGATTTCACATATTTATTAGACTCACAAGACAAATCTTATGTTAGATGTTTACAACAATTGTTGTAAGTTTTGGAGGAATACAGTTAATAAACAGATCTTTTTCTTATCATATCAGTCTTATTTTTCATGGTTGTGTATCGTGTCCATGTGAAACTGCTTCCGCTGGTTCTCTGTAATGTGAGGAATTCCTCAACAAACCTTGATGTTTGACCATTCCAGAGAAAGACACAATCTGCTCTGGAAACAGTGCTTCATTCTCTCAAGTATCTTTCCTCAATTCACTGGAAACCTCTTTATCTGCAGAAAAAGAGCAAAGATCACTTCGGCCTGGAGGGCGATGAAGAATCAACCATGTTGGAGGATTCAGTGTCTCCCAAAAAGTGAGCCTCTTTGACTGGTTAATTGGGGTGTAGTTTGGTGTTACTCCATGTGCAGTCAGTCACGTCACAACACAGGAGCTGTTTCCCTGTTATAAGTCTCAGTGTTGGCATTAGATCTGATTGTATTCTGCTTCAGGTCCACAGTTCTCCAGCAGCAGTTTAATAAGGTGGGGAAGGTGGAGACGGGCTCTGTCGCTCTGCCCGCCATCATCCGCTCTGGGGCCGGGGGTCCAGAGAGCTTCCAGATGGGCTCCATGCCTCAGGCCAAACAGCACATCACCAGCGGGCAGATGCACAGAGGACACATGCCCCCTCTGGTCAGATATACACAATAACACCTTTACACCACACACCATGGCCCAGTACAGGATTTCAGGAACGACTCTGTTCTGAAGGCTTATTGTTGTCATCACTCTTCCTGTGTTGTCTGTGTGATGTTGGTTTGGGCTGTTCGGTGAGGTGTGTGTGTTTTCTGTTTCTGTTGCAGACATCAGCTCAGCAGGCTTTGACTGGCACCATTAACTCCAGCATGCAGGCGGTGCAGGCAGTTCAGGCGTCTCTCGATGAGTTTGATGCCCTGCCTCCACTGGGCACAGATGCGGTGAGATGCATTATTCATAGGAATATTTCTTTTAAATGTCTCAGTTACTTTTTCATTTTGCAGTGGTGTTCGGTCCGGGGCTTTTTTGACCCGGGTGAAACTTAAAAACTGTGAAAAAACATACATACTCTCAAGGTTTTTTTTTTTTTTTTTTTTTTTTAAATGCCTTTGGTTTCCACACAACTTTGCAAAAATAAAAAATGTCCAAAAAATGTTATCATTTTTGTATATTTTTATGGAACTTAAAAATGTTTGTATGTTCGGGTTAAATTTGACCCGGGGTATTTACATTAAAAACATGAATCCAGCCAGTCTAGTCAAAACAAGTCCAAACTTCATTAGAAATCAGAATGAAACAGTAATAAGTAAACAATACGACTTGTGCACTAAATCAAGCAGAATCTCGTACATTATCTGCATGTTTTTAAATGCTCATGTCAGACGAACGATTCTCTGCCATTTTGCATTTTTCACTCGGCATCTGCATAAAGCTGAGTATTTCTCATTTGTTGGACACATTCTCAAACCCGCTGTCAAACCCACAATTCACAGCGTGAGTGTGAAGCTTGGCTTCTGTAGGAATGAATTGAAAAGGCCCGCTCACTCTGCACCAGTAGACACGTATCTTATGATTATTATGATATCAACTAGACAAGCATATACCAATTTCATGCTCAAAATCAAAAGGATAGCATTTTTGACCTGAGCATAACAGATGTATTTTTCTTTTAGCCGTAGAAGCTTCTGTCACCAAGACCAATTCCTCTTGTGTGTAAACATACTTGGCAATAAAGCTCATTCTGATTCTGATTTTTAAACAGTTCACAAGGGTTAAGATCCTCAAGATATCGTCTCTGAAGTAGCTTTCTCTTGTTTTTTCCTTAGTCTGGAGGTTAAAATACTTCTGCTTTTTTACTTTGATCCTGGACTGAAATTGTTCTGTGCCAGTGATGGGCAATTAGAGTCCAGCTTGAGCAGCTGGAACATCTGCAGGGTTTTAGAAAGATGTTTGAGAGGTTCGGATTAAATGGTGCGTGGCTGACCAAAAAAAACGGAAAATAAAAAATCTATGCAAAAGGTGAAATTAAAAATATGAGCTAAATTAAATATAAGAAAGAAATGTAGAAAAGCTTTGGGCCAATCCAAGTCTGAATGCGAAGATGATATAATGCACGTAACATTTATGACGTTGCTGTAAAGTGATGCATGCATGTGCTTTATATTTGTATTAAACATTCTCTCTCTAACATTTAGGCATCTCAAGCATGGAGGAAGAACAAAATGGATGAGTCCAAACATGAGATTCACTCTCAGGTGGACGCCATCACTGCGGGAACTGCCTCCATGGTCAATCTGACTGCAGGTGACACACTCACAGTGACACCGGCCATTCTGCCTGTTTCCCTTTATCTTCATCAGTTGGGGATCAAAAGACACTTACTAAACAGGGCAAATTAGAGTTCAGATAATGCCATTCCTCGTTAATGAATATTAGTGGAGGAAATTCTCTCTCTTCTATCTGTTCTCTGCGGTTCCTCCTCCTAGCAGTGACTAGCGCAGCATGTCAAGCATTTACTTAAAAGTAAAAGTACAAAAGTTCTTGATTTTTATTGTACTTAAGTATTAAAAGTAAAAAGTACTGACTGATGAATGTGTATAATGGGGGATGTATAATGTACTAGACACACAGATAGAGCTTTAATAGGATAGGATACAGCTCAGTCTGACATCATTATGAATTATGAATTGTCAAGTAGCCAGCACTAGTCAATAAGGAAGATTATGCAGAAACTTAATATCTATTGATCTGTAAGAAAACATTTTAAGTGTGCAAACAAGTGAAAATAACAAACTATACTAAATAGTATATAGAAATTAGAAAAAACTAAATGTGTGTTGACAAATATAAACATACAATATATAAACAGACGTCACAAGGTGTCAACATTATAAGATCGCTATGCAATTATACCAGTTTTACATTTAAACTGCTACGGCAGTGGGGAAGATGCATGGGATTAATTTGCGTTATTTTACAATATGTTTAGTTTTTACCTAAAACCCTTGTCCACATTCAAGCATCTCATATAGTGAGCTTAAACAACTCGCCCTTTTACAGCAGATTTAGTTCACAAACAACTGACAATTCGTGACCTAGCCTAAATATGAAATCCTAAAATGCACTTTTCTCATGTGAAATCAGTCTCAGAGGATCTCCTGTTCTTGGCTCATTTTGAGTTAGTCTGTTAAATTCAGTGAATTGTAAACTGGAGACTCGCTCTGACCGGATCATTTGAATCAGTGAGTTGTTGACTTGAGAACAGATGCAATCGGATAGCTGCTATTTCCCTAATGAATCGTCCGGTCCGATCTCCGAAAGACTCACGAAACGGACACCGCTATTGCGTCTCTGAGTGGGCAACGATTTCTTCAGTTCAAAATAACGAGCAAAGACATGTTTTTATGAAATGTAGGGGAGTAAAAAGTGCAATATTAGTACAATCCACCCAGAGTTTCCGCTAGAAAAAAATGGTGCCGGTCATAGTGACCAGCAGAGGTTTCGTTTAACGGACATTTTGATGATATGCCGGTCAAATATCGCCTCTTAATTAGTCAAGTTGAGGAAAACTGGAGGCAGGCTATGTAACTTAAAAAATGACATAATCAGGCCGTATAGAATGCAACATGTTATTATTAGCCTAACTTTCAAATAGACGAAAAAAAACATGAAAGTCCGATTGGCGTCAATCAACACCAATTGTTTTTTACTATGGTTTCACACATATTCACTTTTTGAAACATTGAGGCACGGATGTACCTAATACAAATAAATAAAACATCTCCAGTTAACTAGTAGATCATTCATTTAGTTCGCTATTAAATAAGAGATCTAGCGCTAAAATCAGTTGTTTTTTAAATCAAGCTGAGCGCTCGTGTCCGCTGCTATCAGTCGCATGGACGACGCGCTGCGCGAGTTGCGCAATCTTCACTCGGACGCGCGTTTCAATCTATCGCCGTTGCGCACAGGCGAATAGAGCAGCACATACAATTTATACAAGCCGAAATAAACTTTAAAGAAAGGCTTTCTACAAAACAAAACTTAATAAGTGGTCAAAATCTGACCCATTCCAAATGTTTTCCGATATATTGGTCATCTTATGATCCTATCTTACTCATCTCATGTGGTTCTCTTTTCATATAATCAACATAGATGAAATAAAAAAAATAATAACATTATATAATTTATAAATATGAAACGTATGTTTAAGTTTAACTTATAATAAGCGTCACACCGCTCCGCTTTGCTCACATGCTCTGGTGTGTAGCCTAATGCATGTGTGCGCGCATGTGGTGGAGAGGGGTGCGATTTTCGAATAATAATCAACCCAGCGATCTTCGAATATTATTTTTGCTTGAAAATTTCGTTTTGTATAAATTGTATCTAAATTTTAATCAATGTTTCATCAACAAATTTGCCTGGATTAATAAATAAGAAGCAAATATAGTGGACAATATAGGCTAATCAGGATGGAGTCGCCGGCGCGTGCACACTTCTCTCTATAGGCGCGTTCACTACTGCGAAGATGGCGAGTCTGCATCGTCAACTTTATCAATTTTTCAATAATTCAAATGTTTCATGCATAGGCCTAATCATTACTTTCGCCGGTTTTGTGTCAAGCTTTATTTCAGGTGTTGCGTAATATCTCTGCGCCCAAGTTTCAGTGCTTCGCCTGTGCTTCCAAAAATGCATTTGCCCACCTATCTAAATGTAGGGGAGACCGTGAATAACCCCAATTTTTTTTTAAACGGTGGAGTGTTCCTTTAAGGCTAGCCTGCCTGGGCCTGGCCATATCTGAAACGTCTCACTCAATCGTTCGTTGTTTAGGTCTATATTACAGCCGTTCTAGGCGTGCGCTTTATTTGAAATGCAGCATGCGATGTTGTTTAATAACTTTCAAACGGTAGAGCCTGTTCCTTTATAACATAGCCAAAAGTCGGTGTATTTTTGCTTTATACATTTTAGGCTTATTCTCAAATAAATTCATATTGTGTTAGGGGGGCGGGATTATTACGCAATTTTAATCGGACAATTTGACCGGAGAGATTTAATTTTGTCGGACATTTCATTTTTTTCCCGGCCAATGTCCGGTAATTACCGGACAACGCAAACCCTGAATCCACCACTTCAAACACCACAAATATGACTACCGCAAACCTTAGTAAATCTCAGTGCATGATTAATTAAAAACTCTCCTCTTATAAATGTTGCATCTGAAAGGTAAACTCCTGCAAATGCATATGCAATAAGCTCAGCCGCAAACTAATAACTGTAAAGTGTCTTCAGTAAATCCTGACAGTAGTCCCTTGCCACATAGTTTGATGATGTGATGGCGTGTCTCTCAGGTGACCCAGCAGAGACGGACTACACCGCTGTGGGCTGTGCCGTCACCACCATCTCCTCCAACCTGACGGAGATGTCGAAGGGTGTCAAGCTGCTGGCGGCGCTGATGGAGGACGAGGGGGGGAACGGCCAACAGCTGCTGGGAGCTGCCAGAAACCTGGCGTGTGCCGTGTCTGATATGCTCAAGACCGCTCAGCCCGCCACTGCTGAGGTATTACCTCACGATAGCCAGTCAGAACATGGGATTGGGAATGTTGCATGCAGATGATGTGGGGCATTCATTGGTCTGTTAGGAGTAGGAGTGGGAAGGATGGATTCAGATTCCTTATAACAGTTTCCAATAACAGTTATTTTAGTAGTTTTTGGAAGAAAATACTGCTGTAATATTGACTGTTATGATGTCTTCAGCCACGACAGATCCTCCTGCAAGCAGCGGGTAATGTGGGTCAGGCCAGCGGTGAACTCCTGCAGCATATCGGAGAGTCCGACTCGGATCAGCACTTCCAGGTGTGTGACACACACACACTCACTCACTCTGCCTGCTGCTGCACACACTGTGACTGTAGTGCATTAACCTGTGTTCTCATCAGTCTGTAGGTACAGCAGCGTTCACACACTCCAGACGGACACGCTATAGTCAAATGCTGGTAACAATGCATAGAAAGAACAATTAATATCCTCCAGCCAATCATACTAATGTGTCTGTAATGAAATATAGTGATCATTACCAGATCAGTGATTCAATGATCACGGTTTGACCTGGATCATAATGTATGTCGTATAGTCATTTCATAGTCATAATTGTAGGGTGTAAGATCATGGTGTGGTGACGGGTCATTCTCAGAAAATCAATCATCAGCACGGTTTCTCTGCATGAGAGATTTCATAATTTAATTCAGATCTGTAACCATTAGTAATGTCTTAAATTCCTTTTGAATTGGTGTAGTTTTTCTCACTGCATTGAGTCAGATCGAAGAGCTCATCCCTTTCAGAGAGCATTTTTAGTGATGGAGACCACTAGCAATGGTTATCATTAGGGCTGCACGATATTGGAAAAAACTGTTTTCAGATATGCTAATGAGCGTCTGGATCATCTGACCAATCAGAGCAGAGTAGACCAATCACAACAGACTGAGCTGTCTGGCCAATCAGAGCAGAGTAGACCAATCACGACAGACTGGGCCATCTGACCAATCAGAGCAGAGTAGACCAATCACGACAGACTGGGCCATCTGACCAATCAGAGCAGAGTAGACCAATCACAACAGACTGAGTCATCTGACCAATCAGAGCAGAGTAGACCAATCACAACAGACTGAGTCATCTGACCAATCAGAGCAGAGTAGACCAATCACAACAGACTGAGTCATCTGACCAATCAGAGCAGAGTAGACCAATCACAACAGACTGAGTCATCTGACCAATCAGAGCAGAGTAGACCAATCACAACAGACTGAGTCATCTGACCAATCAGAGCAGAGCAGACCAATCACAACAGACTGAGTCATCTGACCAATCAGAGCAGAGTAGACCAATTACAACAGACTGGGTCATCTGACCAATCAGAGCAGAGTAGACCAATCACATCAGACTGAGTCATCTGACCAATCAGAGCAGAGTAGACCAATCACGACAGACTGGGCCATCTGACCAATCAGAGCAGAGTAGACCAATCACGACAGACTGGGCCATCTGACCAATCAGAGCAGAGTAGACCAATCACAACAGACTGAGTCATCTGACCAATCAGAGCAGAGTAGACCAATCACAACAGACTGAGTCATCTGACCAATCAGAGCAGAGTAGACCAATCACAACAGACTGAGTCATCTGACCAATCAGAGCAGAGTTTGCTTGCTGAAAAGAGGGGAGACTGAAACTTCGAACAAACCATTTTGAGACTCTTTGAGAAATAAGGTGATGCTGCAATGTATATTATGAGAAAATGAAAGTGTTTTTTGACCTTAGATGCATGTAAACCTATCGTAGGAGACTCCAAAACAAAGTTAGAAACCTTCAAAATAGCATAAAAAGGGCCTCTCTCGAAATAAATAAATCTCTTGAAATAAATCTTAAATACGCTAATTTGGTCTATTTCGAATGACATTAGCATAGATGAACCTGATCGATTAGCATACAGATGCCTGTCAGAGTTAGTGAAGTCTTCCGTCAGCTCTAATGTGATCTGAATGTCTTATCACTCTTCACACAGACCAACTGAAGAGGAAGCTGCGCTACAGTCTGGTGCTGGTCTTAATGGCCTTATTTGGATGGAATGCTTATCAGAACAACTTTATCACATTTAAGAAACTTGAGGTTTAGCAGAAGTCAAACTGAACAGGACATTTCTAGCTCTGCCCTTCCTCTATTCATGCACAACACTGCTAGTTCTTCAGTCCTATTCTTTTAAGCCTTTATAGAGATTCCAGTGCTGTATCTGACAACTTTACAGCTCTCTGTAATATATAGTATTCAATAGCATCTTGACATTATTACTAATCAACTTGATTTTTGTTTTTTTTTCTTCCATGTTTTCACATTGCAAAATTCAAGTGACATTAGAACCTTTTGGAACTCATTGGAAAATGAATGTGAATTGTATTCTGTGTGAAGAACACGCATCATGTGGGCAAAACACCACTTGTTTTTGTTGCCCAGAACATTTATTTGTTTGTTTGTTTACCCTAACGAGTAGCTGAATAACTATTTTGACCACTTGTTAGCTTGCAAAAATCACTGTGCATGCAAACTTGAATCATCTGGTTTTACACAGGCCAGCTGTCATTTAAAGGCTCACATACCAAATACAAAGAAATTCTGGAATTCATTGTCCAGTTCATGTTTTTACTCTTTTACTCAAATTGTTGCTGATAATTTGTATAATTTGCAATGAAAATTGTAAATTATTGTATTAAAGAAGTAAAATAATGAGAATTTAGAAAACATATCTATGATTTATGATATGATGTGTGTGTAACTTTTATGTTGTGTGTGTGTGTGTGTGTGTGTGTGTGCAGGACATGCTGATGCAGTTGGCGAAGGCTGTGGCTAATGCCGCAGCAGCTCTGGTGTTAAAGGCCAAGAACGTGGCTCAGAAAACCGAAGATTCGGCTCAGCAGAACCGAGTGATCGCTGCTGCCACCCAGTGCGCCCTCTCCACATCACAGCTGGTGGCCTGCACACGGGTGAGCGCTCGCACGCCATTCATTCACACACACACTCGCCGATCTCACCTGACGCTCAAGAGTGTGTTTCGTCTGTGTGTGACAGGTGGTGGCTCCCACCATCAGCTCCCCCGGGTGTCAGGAGCAGCTCATCGAGGCTGGGAAGCTGGTGGCCAAATCTGTGGAGGGCTGTGTGGAGGCGTCCCAGGGGGCGACCCATGACGAGCAGCTGCTCAAACAGGTGGGCGTCGCCGCCACAGGGGTCACTCAGGCTCTCAACGAGCTGCTCCAGCACATCAGACAGTACGCCAGCGGGGGGCAGCCAATCGGGCGGCACGGAGAGGCTACCGACCGCATCCTGGATGTGACGGATAACATCTTCAGCTCCATGGGAGACGCAGGTACTAGGAACGTGTTTTAAGGCCCCCTGAAATCAAAATTGTAGTATGAATATGTTAGCCTTAAGGTTATGAATAAGCTGGGGGGCTCCAAAACAATGACAAAATTCACATTTAGGAGATATCACATTTAAGAAAACGCACAATCTCTCACTTCCGCTAAAATGGATCACAGATTTTTATGACATCACCGCGGACTTCAGCTTCTCATCTCATCTTCTGTCCAATCAAATGCTCTCTAGAATCTAAAGCTCAAATGCTCGAGTTTTATTTCGTTTTCCAACTGTATGTTGGTTAAGAATGAAATGGCTTGAATTTATTCACACCTCTACTATTGAATCCAACATATCATCAGCCCTCAGATTCGCTTCCATGGTGCCGTCAAGTATGACTTGCAGTCTGTGAGGTAAACTGAACGCTATTGGCTATTTGAAAAGGGGGAGGTGCCATTCAATATCTCTCGCCTTAGCTTCCTGTTTCAGTGGAAAAGCTGCGCGTTGCAAGGCACTTCAGTGGGCCTTTAATAATTTTTCTTCATTATCTGGCCATATTTCTCTACCCTAGTGCTCCAAACATAAAGTGGCAATATTTAGGAGCGTATATTTGATATAGTCCTATGTCTGACCATGAGCATAACACATCGGTTTGGGGAGGAGAAAAAGTTGTGTATAGATTACAATAATAGATTAGTGTAAAATATGTTCTTCCTCATTTTTCCTAATTAGCAGTAGTCCTAAAATTTCAATTGTTCATATACATACACACATGCATACATACATATACACAGGCATATACATACATTCTTAAACTATTTAAACAAATATATATAATCGGTGTGCTTACACAGCTTTTTTTTAAATGGCGGGTGCTGGTGTTTCGCGTGCTTTCGGCCAATCAGCGTCACTAACGTCACTGTAGTTCCTATAGCGCTGGTTTAGACCGACTCTGAAGTAGGAGTGAAATTAGTTCCTCCAAAAGGAGTTCGAACACGAACACGCCAAAATCCGGGTTCTTCCGCCAATAGTGCTAGGAACTATGAAAAGGTTCCTCCGGTGCGAAAGCCCCTTGATTTAGGTCATTAAGCAAATTGTTTTACACCACAAACAAACAACAAAGACTAGTGCTGACGGTAGATCGTCCCAGATTCTGTACCAGGAAAACTATGCTGTGGCTACGACGTGCCATCTGAATCTACTGACCTACTGCCATGCTTTGCTAGCCAGCCTTCCAGCTAGCGTGACTTAGCCTCTGCAGATGATCCAGACTCAGACCCAGACAGTTTACTTTAGTTTCAGACTTGTGCTAAATTCACTTTGAGATGTTGTCGTACGTATAAATCACACACAAAATGCATTGCTGTGTGTGTCAGGGGAGATGGTGCGGCAGGCGCGAATCCTCGCTCAGGCCACCTCAGATCTGGTCAATGCTATCAAGGCCGACGCGGAGGGCGAGACGGACCTGGAGAACTCCCGCAAACTCCTGTCTGCCGCCAAACTCCTGGCCGACGCCACGGCCAAGATGGTGGAAGCTGCAAAGGTGGGACGGGAGACGGCTCAGTGTGTGCTTTAAGACTGATGTCTGTGAGTGGAGTGTGATGTTTGTGGTGTGTGTGTGTGTATCAGGGAGCGGCTGCTAACCCGGACAGTGAGGAGCAGCAGCAGAAGCTGCGTGAAGCTGCCGAGGGCCTGCGCATGGCCACCAATGCTGCCGCACAGAACGCCATTAAGAAGAGACTCGTCAACAAGCTGGAGGTGAGGACTGAACCACACAAGCCCAAACCTTCCCCGACAGTGAGATGTGACTGTGAGGTGTTGTCAAAAGTACCAACTTTTCCAAATTTTCAAAATGTGACTCACGCGCTCATCGGATATGTCTGTTATTGGCTACAATGATCAACACACGGGAGCGTTTGAGAGCAAACGGAAGTGTTTGTGCTGGAGCGGGAGCGTTTGAAAGCACAAGCAGGTGAAGAGCGTCATTGATGTATATTTACAACATGTTTTTTAAGCGAAGATCATTGTAGCCAATCACAGACGCATGAACACAATGACCAATCAGAGGCGTTTACGATTCCGCTCAACAGCGCTCAAAGCCTCACGTTTTTTAAATTTCAGTACCGAAGTCGGTACTTTTGACAACACTAGGTCACACTCTCTTTTGAAAATGATTGCCTGTACTGAGATGAATTCTGGAAGTGTTGCCAACTATAACATCTCTTCGCTGCCCTATTTGGGTAAAGTTATATGATGTTCTGCAGCTCATGAGGTTAAATCCTGCCAAAGGCTGTAGGGGAAAAGACTGCTCAAGTTTTGACAGATTGCAGTATGTTTAGCTCAGAGGTGCAGTTTCACAAGTGACTTGTTGCAACCTGTGAGAGTGAAGAACTATTTGACTGCAGGTTTTGCAAACTCCACAGACCCGTCACCCGTGTCTCTGTTTTATAGCATTTCAGCTTGCTTATTATCTGCAGTAAAAAGAACAGTGCAAGGCTTATTGCTTAATTCTTTGTGATATCTGTCTGTTTCTTTATCTAACTGTCTGCCTGTCCTATCAGCAAACTGCCAAAAATACTCTAGTAACTTTCCAGAATGCCCTAGAGCACTAGCTCTAGCCTAGCATCGACCAGCTAGAAAACCATAGCAATGTCTAGTAACCAACCAAAATACCCCAACAACCAACTAGAACTGTCTGTCTGTCTCTGTCGCTACATTGACTTTGCCAATTTAACATCAAAATTTGTTTTAATTTCTAGTAGTTTGTATAATTCGAACAGAAATTGTTGAATGAAACAAATATCGTCTTATGACCTTACACTAATCTTTGTTTTGTGAAATCAGAGCTGTGATATGAATGAACAATACCCAGCCAGTAATATAATCTGGCTATTATTAGAGACTGTACATTACCGGAATAATTTCAACTTGTTGTTTGTATGCTATTTGAGGATAAAAAAACAACATTAACGGGTCAGTTCGTGTCAGATTTTATTGCTGATTTAAAATACATTTTTTAAATGTGAGTTTGGCAAGAACCCCCATTCAAGTAGATAGAAGTCTTGCATAATCGAAATGTGTGGCCGGAGGCTTTGCAAATACGGCCACCGAGCAAACAGACTTTCCTTGAAAGATTCTTGGCTTTTAAATAAATATATGTGTGTGTGTGTGTGTCAGAACGCAGCGAAACAGGCCGCGGCCGCCGCCACTCAGACCGTCGCTGCCGCCCAGAACGCCGCCTCCTCCAACAAGAACCCAGCGGCCCAGCAACAGCTCGTGCAGAGCTGCAAGGTACAGACACACCGCTCTTCTGCAGGGCGGAGACCAGTTCACAGAGCAAGCGCCTCACACACACATATAGCTGCGGTCAGGAGACGTGGAACAGCATTCTGTCAAGTCAAGTCATATTTATTTATACAGCACTTTTTACAATACAGATCGTTTTAAAGCAGCTTTACAGAGATAACAGGAAAATAATGCAACAACGTTTGCTTCCAGAAGAAACGTCACAGTCCAAGTTCAGTGATAGTTCATTTTTGTTGTAAAACAACATTTATATATATATATAGCCGCTCTGGAGAAAACAGTGATGTCATCGTCCAGCTCAGCTCAGTTCAGTTCTCATATAATGCTATCAATGCAGGCAAGTCAATAATATTGTTGAATATTGATATTAAATGTCCCCAACTAAGCAAGCCAAAAGCCAATGGCAACAAAGGTGGGAAAAAAGGTGACAATTCACGTGTTCCTGTGAGTCAGACAGTTGTATAGTTAATCCCACAAGGCCTGAAGGAATGTCCCACACGTGTATGTGCTCCACAGGCGGTGGCGGATCAGATCCCTCAGCTGGTTCAGGGTGTGAGAGGCAGTCAGTCTCAGCCCGACAGTCCCAGCGCTCAACTCGCCCTGATCGGAGCCAGCCAGAACTTCCTGCAGGTGCGTTCTCTTCACACCTTCACTTCCTGTTAGAAACAGCAAACCGGCCTCATCTGAGCTCACGATGTCTGTTCTCTTCATCAGCCCGGCGCGAAAATGGTGACCGCGGCCAAAGCGACAGTGCCCACCATCGGTGACCAGGCGTCTGCCATGCAGCTCAGTCAGTGCGCCAAGAACCTGGCCAGCGCTCTAGCCGAGCTCCGCACGGCCGCTCTCAAGGTAACACCGGCTCAGTGCCAGGCCACTTACAGGGCTGTGTTTGTGCAATCAAGCTTTTCTTATGTGGGCCGCTTTTAACATGCAACATCCACCAACGAACTCCCAAAATGATTTATGAATCTGTTGTCAATAAAGGAGAAGCTCTAGGGTCTCCCTGTGGTTTTCCACCCAAATAAAAGCTCTGTGGTTAAAAACGTATTGCAATTTTGTTCTGTAGAATAAAATTATTATTATTAAATAATTGTTTATTTTACAGTACAATGGAATAATTGCAATTGTAATATATTTTGCTTAATTGTTGTTATTTAAATGATAAAAGATGTTATTATTATCATTTAATATATCATTATTATCAGGGATCATCAAAAGGATCCCTGAAGAGCATTCAGCTCTATAAAAAAATATATTTAAAAAATAATAATACATTTATAGGAGTGACAAGCCTTATATACTGTCAATATAATGTTACAGAAATAATATTGTTGTGGGCAAAATGCCTTGGAGTCGAAAAGGTTGAGAATCACTGATTTAAACTGAAGTTAGTTGTCCTCATATTGTGTACTGCAGTTTTACACCCAATGTAATGTTAGTGAATTTTAGTTCAGTTATAAACATGTATATTGTGAGTGAAAATCCAAGTGTTCCTTTAGCTTATATCATTTACATTATAATTAAACATGGACAGAATCTGTGTTGTATTTTTGGGGAAAGACTGTTGAATTCTACAGAATGGATTTAAACTTAGGTCAAATGTGCTAAAAGAGTGTAAATTGCTATTATTAGCGTCTGTGAGGATTGTCTAAATTGCTCATTTTTTGTATAAATGTGAAATGCATGTTGAAAATGATGGACGTTCCATTTTTATGAAGTTTGGTGGGTACAGATTCCTTAGTGGCCTGCTAATGACACGCTTACTGATTGATATAAGGCCAACATGCGATTGCAACTAATTTTTCTGTGTGTGTGTGTGTGTGTCTGCCTCAGGCTCAGGAGGCGTGTGGTCCTCTGGAGATTGAGAACGCTCTCACAGTGGTACGGGGGCTGGAGAGGGACATGCAGGAGGCTAAAGCTTCAGCTGCTGAGGGCAAACTCAGACCCCTGCCTGGAGAAACGGTGAGTCGATAGATACACAGAGTGTGTTTATCCACATGCAGTCACACACGCGTACAGCACACCTGCACACTCCTTCAGCACTGTTAACAGAGACTGTCCTGAGTGAGCACAGCTGGAAACTAGACCAAGATCGCTTTAGTCACTACATAATTTCCCTACTTCCTTTTGTGTTATGTTTTGATGACTTTACTTCTGTAATAAATGTGGAGAATAGTGATTATGAAGAATGAGTGTGTGTTCAAACTCTGTGCAAACGTTGTGCAAGCATGACCTTAATCTGTGTTCATTTTCACACCTAAACCCACAAACCAGGTGCTTCATGTCACAAAACAACTGCGCACACACACACACACACACACAAACTGGTATTTAATGGTCTTTCCCAACACAATCTTTCTGTTGATCTTTTGAGGAAGTGATTTCAACGAGTGGTTCTCCGCAAACTTTCAAGGGGGGCTCAAGATATCTTAAGTCAAGTCAAGTCACCTTTATTTATATAGCGCTTTTTACAATACAGATTGTATCAAAGCGCTTCACAGTGATAACATGAAAACAATATAACAAAAACAATATAACAATATAACAAAGTTTGTTTCTAAAAGAAATTGCGTCAACGTCCACCTTAAGTAAGGCAGATCAATAATATTATTGAATATTAAATGTTAAATGTCCCCAACTAAGCAAGCCAAAAGCCAAGGCAACAGTGGCAAGGAACCAAAACTCCATCAGGTGACAGAATGGAGAAAAAAACCTTGGGAGAAACCAGACTCAGTCGGGGGGCCAGTTCTCCTCTGGCCAACGAAGGAACAGTGCATGATTCGGGCAGTATTACAAGTCAGATTGGATCGGAACATTTAGAGTATTTTTTGGAAGTCCAAGTATGCACGCCGGTCTTAAGACGAGTTGTTGAGGATCAGTGCCGTCCACCATAGAGAGTCCATATCGCCCGTGTTGAGTCGTCACTTCATAGGCTTTGTGATTGGAGTATCTGAAGTCTCCGTGAGAGGCTGGATACAAACTGGAGCTGACGAACGCCATTTTCTCGGGACTCGCGTCCCGAGATAACAGCAGAAAAGCAAAGGGAAAATAATTAGCGTAGCTGCTGTTCATAATGATGATTTCCATAACACAGGCGTAAAAGACAAAACATGAAGACAGTGACTCTTGCGTCCCAAAATCACCCCCCTCCGTCCCCCACTCAACTCAGCCCAGCTTACTGACCTCTACATCCCTCCTGCTGCTGAGACCTAACCACAATCTCACAATCTCTCCGCAACCCAACCATACGCGCCAACCCGTTGACTAAGGCTGTCGAGCCCCACTGGTGCGTGAATAGGCAGTTTCAGTGGACAACGGTTCCGTATGGCATACCACCTACCGCAACACAATATCTGCCCAACCACCCGTCATTCACGCAATATACACAGGAACGTAATGACTGCAAATACTATGCAACCTATACAGATAACCTACAGTCTCTTCAAGTTTTATAGTATTAAATGCATTTGATGATCTTAATGATTTATAATAAAACAAAACAAGCATTGAAATAATCTTGAACAATTACACAATACAATTCAATATATTTCATTTTTTTTATTTTTTTTAAGAGCCAGGGTTCCCACTATCTAGAAAAGCCTGGATATATGAGGAAGCCAGGATTAGTCCTTTCAATTAGGATATTTTTACTTGGCTTTTACACAGCTGAAATGTGTTGTCCTCATATTGTGTACTGTAGTTTTACACCCAATATAATGTTAGTGAATTTGGTTTTATTTTCAGTTATAAACATTTATATTGTAAGTAAAAATCACTGAGTTCCTTTAGCTGATATCATTGATTGTTCGCCTTAGGCCTGTGCAAGCATGCTTTCTGAAATAGAAACATGGGGTTCCTGTTACACAGTTTTGTGACGTGTGTGTGTGTGTGTGTGTGTGTGTGTGTGTGTGTGTGTGTGTGTGTTTAGCTGGAGAAGTGCTCTCAGGATCTGGGCTCCAGCACTAAAGCCGTGAGCTCTGCTATTGCTCAGCTTCTCAGTGAAGCCACTCAAGGCAATGAGAACTACACAGGTAAAACCCCATCAACCTCACACACCACTAACTATCCGCTTGTCTCTGCATTTTCATAGTCTATATAGAGGTTATGATCAAATCCATGTCCAGTACCGTGTTACAGTACAGCGCCCCCTTCCTGTAGAATATAATGTGTAACAAACACAGAAAGGTGGTGTGGCCCATCTGTGCGCCCATGGGCTGCTGGTCTGAAAACGAGGTGTGTGTTCAGGCGTATTGTTGGCGCGTTGCTATTTTGAGCAACTGAACTAGCCTGAGCCATTGACTTTAGACCAGGTTTCAGTTGGTCAATGCCGCCTTTCTGTGTTTGTTCAACTGGCATTTAAAGGGAATGGGAGATGAGACTCTGATTGGTTTATTGCATGTTACACCCAAAACACACCCATTACTCATTAAGAGAATTGGGACAACCCTTTTAGACCATGCGCCGGGAGCGCCGACCATTTGTCCCGTTGTTAAACTAGCAAAATTGGATTTGGATCGACCTAAGTGCGCTTGCACCGTGGGCTTTAGACCCATGCGCTTAGATTGCTAAAATAGAGCCCATAGGGGTCAGAGATCTTAGCTCACAACTCAAGCCACATGTTTGAATCCCATAAACTGCATTAATCTGCTCACCGCGGCTCCCTCAGTCTGTGTGCGTGTGTTTTGCAGGTATGGCTGCCCGTGACGTGGCTCAGGCTCTGCGTTCGCTGGCTTCAGCTGCTCGTGGAGTGGCCGCCAACACCGAGGACCCTCATGCCCGAAACGCCATGCTGGACTGCACCGGGGATGTCATGGACAAATCTGCCAGCCTCATCGAGGAGACCAAGAGAGCCGTTGCCAAACCAGGAGACCCCGACACCCAGCAGAGATTGGCCCAGGTTAAACCAACACCTAATACGAAAAGCTCAATAGAGTGGGTTTAAATTCAGTAACAGAACCTCCCTCTTAATTGCTGATGGGAGATTTGGTCTGCTGAAGGGTGAAGCGCTCATTATTTTGAAAAGAAAATTGCCTGTTGTTTGTCTATGATTAGCATAACTGGAGAAGCGTCTTAAGCGTTGTGCTGATGACTGGAGTGTGTGTGTGTGTGTGTGTCTTCAGGTAGCTAAGGCTGTTTCTCAGGCACTGAACCGCTCTGTAAACTGTCTGCCGGGGCAGAGAGACGTGGATAATGCCATCAGAACTGTAGGAGAAGCCAGCAAGAAACTCCTGTCTGATAAAGTGAGTCCTCAAGGCCATGGAAACACTCACAATGTCCTTTCAGAAATTTCACAAAGTATTTTTCACAATCTAGTTTGCAATATTGTTGTCATCTGGATGGTCTTGTGACTTAAGTCTAAAGTGACTTATATAATGTAATTGATGTCGGCTGGTCAAACTCACATGCTCACACAACTGTCCAGCTCTAAAGGCCTGTTCACACCCAGACACACGTTTGTTGTGTATCAAACATGTGAAGTTGAATGAATAGCTGTAAATGTGTCTGTGAAGACACTGTTGCACTGACGGCATGCACATGTTTTTGTCAGTCTGAACAGAGCCGCGTACTAATCTCTTTACCATCCCATTGTGAGGAAAACTGGCCATCTAATGAGATTTGTGCTTTTAGTCACATGCCAAGAGCAACTGCTGTTGCAGAAGACTGCAGCTTGGCGGCGCTCAAGACTGTTTGACTGAGCAGAGGTGGATATCAGAAGAAGAATCCAGAACCCTGTTGATATACAAAATAATGAATACAAAAATCTGAACAGAATCTGTCTGTTCGTCCATACATCCGTCCATCTATCTGTCCATACATCCGTCCATCCATCTGTCCATACATCCGTCCATCCATCTGTTCATCTATCTGTCCATTCATCTGTCCATCTATCTGTTCATCTATCTGTCCATCCATCTGTCCATTCATCTGTCCATCCATCTATTCATCTATCTGTCCATTCATCTGTCCATCTATCTGTCCATTCATCTGTCCATCCATCTATTCATCTATCTGTCCATTCATCTGTCCATCCATCTGTTCATCTATCTGTCCATTCACCTGTCCATCTATCTGTCCATCTATCTGTCCATTCATCTATCTGTCCATCCATCTGTTCATCTATCTGTCCATTCATCTGTCCATCCATCTATTCATCTATCTGTCCATTCATCTGTCCATCCATCTATTCATCTATCTGTCCATTCATCTGTCCATCCATCTGTTCATCTATCTGTCCATTCATCTGTCCATCCATCTGTTCATCTATCTGTCCATCTATCTGTCCATTCATCTGTCCATCCATCTATTCATCTATCTGTCCATCCATCTATTCATCTATCTGTCCATTCATCTGTTCATCTATCTGTCCATTCATCTGTCCATCTATCTGTCCATCTATCTGTTCATCTATCTGTCCATCCATCTGTTCATCTATCTGTCCATCCATCTATTCATTTATCTGTCCATTCATCTGTCCATACATCCGTCCATCCATCTATTCATCTATCTGTCCATTCATCTGTCCATCTGTCTGTCCATTCATCTGTCCATACATCCGTCCATCCATCTATTCATCTATCTGTCCATTCATCTGTTCATCTATCTGTCCATTCATCTGTCCATCCATCCATTCATCTATCTGTCCATTCATCTGTTCATCTATCTGTCCATTCATCTGTTCATCTATCTGTCCATTCATCTGTCCATACATCCGTCCATCCATCTATTCATCTATCTGTCCATTCATCTGTCCATCTGTCTGTCCATTCATCTGTCCATACATCCGTCCATCCATCTATTCATCTATCTGTCCATCCATCTGTTCATCTATCTGTCCATTCATCTGTCCATCTGTCTGTCCATTCATCTGTCCATACATCCGTCCATCCATCTGTTCATCTATCAGTCCATCCATCTGTCCATCCATCTATTCATCTATCTGTCCATTCATCTGTTCATCTATCTGTCCATTCATCTGTCCATCCATCTATTCATCTATCTGTTCATCTATCTGTCCATCCATCTGTTCATCTATCTGTCCATCCATCTATTCATCTATCTGTCCATTCATCTGTCCATACATCCGTCCATCCATCTATTCATCTATCTGTCCATTCATCTGTCCATACATCCGTCCATCCATCTATTCATCTATCTGTCCATCTATCTGTTCATCTATCTGTCCATCCATCTGTTCATCTATCTGTCCATCCATCTATTCATCTATCTGTCCATTCATCTGTCCATCTGTCTGTCCATTCATCTGTCCATACATCCGTCCATCCATCTATTCATCTATCTGTCCATTCATCTGTTCATCTATCTGTCCATTCATCTGTCCATCTATCTGTTCATCTATCTGTCCATCCATCTATTCATCTATCTGTCCATTCATCTGTCCATCTGTCTGTCCATTCATCTGTCCATACATCCGTCCATCCATCTATTCATCTATCTGTCCATTCATCTGTTCATCTATCTGTCCATTCATCTGTCCATTCATCTGTTCATCCATCTGTTCATCTATCTGTCCATTCATCTGTCCATCTGTCTGTCCATTCATCTGTCCATCCATCTGTTCATCCATCTGTTCATCTATCTGTCCATTCATCTGTCCATCTGTCTGTCCATTCATCTGTCCATACATCCGTCCATCCATCTGTTCATCTATCTGTCCATTCATCTGTCCATCTATCTGTCCATTCATCTGTCCATACATCCGTCCATCCATCTATTCATCTATCTGTCCATTCATCTGTTCATCTATCTGTCCATTCATCTGTCCATCCATCTGTTCATCTATCTGTCCATTCATCTGTCCATCTGTCTGTCCATTCATCTGTCCATACATCCGTCCATCCATCTGTTCATCTATCTGTCCATTCATCTGTCCATCTGTCTGTCCATTCATCTGTCCATACATCCGTCCATCCATCTATTCATCTATCTGTCCATTCATCTGTCCATCTATCTGTCCATCCATCTGTCCATCCATCTGTTCATCTATCTGTCCATTCATCTGTCCATCCATCTGTTCATCTATCTGTCCATTCATCTGTCCATCCATCTGTTCATCTATCTGTCCATCCATCTGTTCATCTATCTGTCCATTCATCTGTCCATCCATCTGTTCATCTATCTGTCCATTCATCTGTCCATCCATCTGTTCATCTATCTGTCCATCCATCCATCTATCTATCATCCATCTGTCCATCTATTCATCCATCTTTCCGTCCATCCAGCCATCTATCTATCCATCCGTCTATCTATCATCCATCTGTCCATTCATCCATCAATCTGTCCATCATTCAAACTATCTGTCCATCCATCCTTCTGTCAATTCTTCCATCCATCCGCCTATTTGTCTGTTCTTCTGTCTATCTGTCTATCCAGCCATCTATTCATCCATCAGTCCATCCATTCTTTCTTTCTTCCTTCCATCCATCCATCCATCCGCCTATTCTTCTCTCAATGAATCCATCTATCTATTCATCTATCTGTCCGTCCATCCATCTGTCCATTCATCCATCAATCTGTCCATCCATCCCTCTGTCTATTCTTCTATCCATCCATCATCAGTCCATCCATCCATCCGCCTATCTGTCCATCTATCCGTCTATTCATCCATCAGTCCGTCCATTCTTCCATCCATGCATCCGCCTATTCTTCTCTATCAATCCATCCATCTATCCATCCGTTCATTCACCTATTTATTTATCTGTACATACTGTACATCCGTTTATCTCTCCTTCCTTCCATCCATCCATCTGTCCATTCATCTGTCTATCTGTCCATCCAAAACTTTACTAGTCAAGTCGCCTTTATTTATATAGCTCTTTATACAATACAGATTGTTTCAAATCAGCTTTACAGAGATACCAGGAAAATAATGACAGCCAGTTTAGTGTTGATTCAGGTCTGTTGTAAAGATAATCAATTATTAAATTAGTTAATTTCATCTATAAAGCAGCTCTGCAAAAAGCTCAGTTCAGTTCTCATCCAATAGTATCAATAATATTGCTGAATATTAATATTAAGTGTCCCCAACTAAGCAAGCCAGAGGCGACCGTGACAAGAACCCAAACTCCATCAGTGACAGAGATGGAGAGACCCGGCTCAGTCGAAACCACGAACACGTGTGATTATGATTCAGGCTGCATCACAAGTTACTTCTTCAAACTTCCTATCCAGGCTTTCCAACAACAAAGTTTCCTGTTACTGTTCATTATTACAGTGAGCCATATCACAGTTACTGTTCCCATTATAAATAGTGGTTCTGATGTTTGTGTTTGTGTCGTGTCTTCAGTTCCCAGTGAGCGGGAAGAGTTTCCAGGAGGCTCAGGGTAACCTGAATGAGGCCGCGGCGGGCCTGAACCAGTCGGCCAATGAGCTGGTGCAGGCGTCCCGGGGAAACACACAGGACCTGGCCAAGGCCTCCGGGAAGTTCGGACAAGACTTTAACCACTTCCTGCAGGCCGGAGTGGACATGGCTGGACAATCACATGTATGCTGTGTATTATACATTGAATTACATTACTTTAAACTATTCTTTCATTAGCACAAGGTCCTGAGAGAGTCGTTTGAGACTTCATAGATGGATGAATGAATGAGTAGATTGAATGGTGAATGATGTCTCCTCCTCTCGTCTCTTCCTATAGTCTAAAGAGGACCAGACTCAAGTGGTCACCAACCTGAAGACCATCTCCATGTCCTCCAGCAAACTCCTGCTGGCTGCTAAAGTTCTGTCTACAGACCCCAACTCACCAAACCTGAAAAACCAGCTCGCCGCTGCCGCTCGGTTAGACTCCTGCCATCTGTCTCCTGTTTTTCAATTACCAATTTGTCATTAAACTGTTTCCAATATAGATGGTTACATACAAAAATATGAAATAGTGATTGAAAGGTTTGGATGACTTTGGTAATACCCCAGTTGGTCATACTTTTAAATTAGGTGTCTTTAACTACAATGCACTTACATCAAAAAATAATTGTTTGGTAAAATGTATTTATTGTGTTGATGTTGTTTTGCAAAACATTTTTGCTGTTATACACGGGGGAGTTTAGGACAGGTTAGACACGCAGCCTAAGGGAAGGGTCAACAGTGTAATTACAGAAATTAATTACAGTTTTATTTATTTAAGTACAATGTAATATCCTGCATGTACACAACAAGTGCGTTGTATGAAATGATTAAAGGTGCAGTTAGGGTTTCTGAGAAACACACAAACACACCCCTCCCTTCATTGCTCCGCCCACAAACACACAATGCAAGAGTGGATGTCTCTTTATCATAGCTGAAGCTTCAATGACACTCAAACTGTCCTGTTACTAGAGCTAACATTACAACAGCAGCATATCTTGGTTCTGTGAAACAAAGCCAAACCAGTGTTACTCACGTGTGGAGTAGAAACAACACTAGTGGACGTCCTCAGGCCTTCCCGCTGAGCTCTGGGCAGCTTTTCTAGTATTAACGCGGATCCTAAAGCTCTTGCCTGATCATAACCCTTTATTTCCAGTGACATTCCTCTGAGCTTTTCTCTTTTGTAATTGGCTATAAGTGTGTTGTCCTGCTCAGTCCGATCCACATTCAACAGTGTTTCTCAAATATCGCTTACTGCACCTTTAATTTAAAATCATAGTACATAGTAGTTAAAGACACTTCATTTAAAGTGGGACCTTCCATTTAAAACATAAAAGCAGTAGAAGATGAAGGACAAATGAACGGAATAATAAACTCTTGAGGGCATGAAAGCCCTCCCACAAGGCCAGTAGCTAAGGATGCATGCTAGGGCTGTCACGATATCAGACCGTTATCATGGCCAAAAGAATTCACGATAATGATGTTTTTGCATTATCTATAGTAAATGAATAATGCTATCAGTAAAAACCTTTTTAACTTTGGCCAAACAAGAGAAAATACAAAATAAACAAAGATTGACTCGGAGGGAACGGTCAACGGAAGAGTTTGTAATCGTAACTGTAGAAAAGCAAACAGAATGAAGTTGCCATAGATCAGACTGAAGACTTTAACAATCTCTTTTATCCAATCTGAAGAACTTTTCCAGGTGCAGGCAGAGTGTCTTGCTCTCGCCGGTCATCTCCTCCGACATGATTTTATGCGTCAGTAGTAGCAACACACTGTGCCTGCGTCCGAAATCGCATACTTCCCTACTATATAGTAAACGAGTAGTATGTATGTAGAAGTATGTCTGAATTCACAGCAAAAAGTACTCCGATTTCCTACTACTTATTGTGAGATTCTGAATACTTTTTAGCAGTGGTGAAGTAATTACTTATTCAAAATAAGTACCTACTCAAGAGAGTATGTGATTTCAGACGTACTGTGTCATCTTTTTTTTAAGTTTTATTACGGGTGGCAACCAGCGTTACGGTGCAATAGCGCCACCTACTATGTTAGAGTGTCAACCAGCTTATTTATTTACATTACTGAACATGTGCGATTAACATGATATCAGTATTTCAGTTTTAAATATCACAGTTATGACGGTAAATTGCAACAATTTAGTATAACTATGCTGTTTTAAACCGTATACTGTTTGAACCGTCTCTGTGTCAGGAGTGCATCTAAACTGCAGCTCACTGTGTTTTGAAGCATTTCTGCAGAGATTTCAGTCAGATGCTGTGCTTTGTGATGGCATGCTATCCTATCAGAGCCTGTGATAGTAAGGAAGAAATTGTGCACTCACTCTCTCACACACACACACACACACACACACAGCTATTGACACACATTACATAAGTGGCATGCTCGCTTTTATACACATTTAGGTTGGAATGAGCACAGTTATGTAATGGGCATCTATAAAAGCAAACCTGTTTGTATCAGTGCTGTTCTCTGATGTGTGTGTGAGTGTGTGAGAGAAGAAGACAGGATGAAACGACAACAGTTAATGGCTTTTCACTGCTCACATTCCTTAAACTCCCTCACAGAGCATCAGAGAGAGAGAGAAAGCGAGCGAGAGAGTGTCAGTGTGTGGTAGCACACGTGGGTGGATTGTTCCTCATAGATCTCTCACACTATTCCTTCTCTTTCCAGCAAACTCTAATGTCTCTCTCTCTCTCTCTCTCGATAGCGCGGTGACAGACAGCATTAATCAGCTGATCAGCATGTGTACCCAGCAGGCTCCGGGACAGAAGGAGTGTGACAACGCTCTCCGTGAGCTTGAGGTGCTTCTTCTCTCTCTCTTTTACCTCATCATCTTCTCTGTTCATCAGTTTGTGTGAGTGACTCACTCTCATATGCAGCGTTCGCATTCTCTCATGTTCAGCACAGATCTCAATCTGTTTATGAGGAGAGATGACACTCCTTTTTGTGCCATAACTTGTCCAAATTGTTTCATTACAGTATTCATTAGAATAAAAATATTTATTTTGCATATACCATGCTCTTTCATATATGTATATGCATGAGTTGAAAGCCTGTGTGATACTGAGCGGCAGTAGTTTGCAGTGTGCTGTTATTGGAGGATATTGGAAATCAAAGCAAAGCAACAGTGCATGTTTTAAAGTAGCATTGTTTGGATGTTTCTTTTCCACAATAATTCAACTAAAACGTACAGAATCCATTCAGATTTGTTTTTTAGACAAGTTAAACTACCGATTATAAGTTTGGGGTCTGTAAGATTTTTTAAATGTTTTTGAACGTCTCTTCTCCTCACCAAGGCTGCATTTATTTAATCAGAAATACAGTAAAAACAGTGAAATATTTTTGCAATGTAAAACAGCAGTTTTCTATGTGAATATATAGTAGTGTAATGTATTCCTGTGATCAAAGCTGAGTTTTCAGCATCATTACTCCAGTCTTCAGAGTCACATGATCCTTCAGAAATCACTCTAATATGATGAAACATTTCTCATTATTATCAACGTTAAAAAAAACAGTTGTGCTGCTTCATATTTTTGTGGAAACTGAGATTAATTTTTTTCATGATACTTTGAAAGTTCAAAAGAACAGCATTTGTTTGAAACAGAAATCTTTTGTAACATTATAAACCTCTTTAGTCACTTTTGATCAGTTTAATATTTGATGCATCCTTGCTGAATAAAATAATTACTTTTTTTATTTTTCTACTGACTAAAAAAAACTTACTTACCCCAAACTTTTGAACAGTATAAATCTTTTTTTTGTTTTTGTTCTGTTTTTTATTAACTTTATACAAAATGTTCATATCTTAAAAAGGGCCTAAACAGCACTGGAATTTTAATAACAAACTAATAAACGCAAGTTTATTTCTGATTTTATTCAGACAAAAAGATTGACGACATGTTTCTACTTCCTTCCAATGTAGAAAAATGAAGCCAAAATAAACCCACAAACAACTATTATAATCTTGCTGCAATTCCATAGTTCGTAGGCCGAGTGTGTGCAGTAGTGGAGCCGCGGTATCAAGGTCCCGCCCACACTCACACTCCTGCACACTCATTCGCTAACACAGCTGTCAATCACCACCTCACACCCCGTTTCATAGCATTAAATAACTAACTATAACCAACTTATTGGTAAAACAAACACTTGGACATAGATAAGAACTACCTAAAATGACAGAAACCATCTTAATGATGATTTGTTTTTTTGTTTTCACACGTCCCATTCGATTACATGGAGTGGGCGGAGTTTATGAGCTATACTGCAGACAGCCACCAGGGGGCGATCAAATGCGTTAGCTTCACTTTTCAATTTAGACAGAACTAAAATCCTAAAACCTGAACCTACCAAAAAACTGCCTTGCATCCCTGACATCTGTTTGGTGTATTGTGTGTGTGTGTGTGTGTGTACCGCAGACGGTTGGAGGAATGCTGGAGAATCCTACAGAAGCCGTCAATGATCTGGGCTACTTTGACTGTATTGACAGTGTGATGGAGAACTCAAAGGTGCCACAGAGATCACAGTGTTTATATATTTCCCCTGTATCCCCCAGTCCCAGTGCTGAGCCAAAGCTGTGTGTAATGTTGATGATGTGTGCAGGTTTTGGGAGAGGCCATGGCTGGCATTTCCCATAATGCCAAGAACAGTAACTTGCCAGAGTTTGGAGACTCGGTCAGTTCAGCATCTAAAGCGCTGTGTGGTCTTACTGAGGCAGCCGCTCAGGTAAAAACAACGTGTGTGTGTGTGTGTGTGTGATGGGTAGGTTTAGTGTAAGGGGAGAAAATACAGTTTGTACAGTATAAAAACCATTATGTCTATGGAAATTCCCCATAAAACATGGAAACCCAGCGTGTGTGTGTAACTCGTCTCTTCTAAATGATGCTGCTTTGACCTAAAGAGGCGGTGCGTGATGAAATGTATCAGTGCTATGATGCGTCACACATCTGGAGTTACAGGAGCGTATTAAATGAACAAGCACATTTACCTTACTTGACTGTCTTTTGTGCTTTCACACACACCTTCATGCTTTTGTTATTTACAGGCATAAGAACACACTCTTACACACTTGTGCAAAAATAATTCATAATGGTTTTGATTGGCAGTGAGTCATATTTAACTGCTTCCTGTGTGTGGTTCACAAGCACTCACAGCTGCCATGTGACTCAAAGGTGCTTCGTGTGTGTGTGTGTGTGTGTGTGTGGGTCAGGTTTGTCCTTCTAAGGCTTTTATGATAAAAACTGTTGATTATTCCCTTATGCTGTCATCACAATTTGAATACTTACTGTATACCATATCCTTAATGCAGGATCAAGAAAACAAGCTGAGAACTATTACTATAAATAATGCTATTTTCCATCATTATAAACTAAAATATAATATAAATAAAATAAAAAATGCAAAATGTAAGCTTAATTTTATATACTATGATTGCCTTAAAAACAACTGTGTGTGGGTGGGTGGGTGTGTGTGTGTGTGTGCGAGGGTTGTTGCTAAATCAGATGGTGATATCTCGAACTGGTGTGTGTGTAACAGCAGTGACGGTGTTGTGTGTGTGTGTGTGTGTGTAACAGTAGTGACGGTGTTGTGTCTCTCGTAGGGGGAGTATCTGGTGTGTGTGTCTGTGTGTGTGTAACAGCAGTGACGGTGTTGTGTGTGTGTAACAGCAGTGACGGTGTTGTGTGTGTGTGTGTGTGTAACAGCAGTGATGGTGTTGTGTCTCGTAGGGGGAGTATCTGGTGTGTGTGTCTGTGTGTGTGTAACAGCAGTGACGGTGTTGTGTGTCTGTGTGTGTGTAACAGCAGTGACGGTGTTGTGTGTGTGTGTGTGTAACAGCAGTGACGGTGTTGTGTCTCTCAAAGGGGGCGTATCTGGTGTGTGTGTGTGTAACAGCAGTGACGGTGTTGTGTCTCTCACAGGGGGCGTATCTGGTGTGTGTGTGTGTGTAACAGCAGTGACGGTGTTGTGTGTGTGTGTAACAGCAGTGACGGTGTTGTGTGTGTGTGTGTGTGTAACAGCAGTGACGGTGTTGTGTCTCTCGTAGGGGGAGTATCTGGTGTGTGTGTCTGTGTGTGTGTAACAGCAGTGACGGTGTTGTGTGTGTGTGTGTGTGTAACAGCAGTGACGGTGTTGTGTTTCTCACAGGGGGCGTATCTGGTGTGTGTGTGTGTGTGTGTAACAGCAG